>NC_133666.1:397751885-397913868 GCF_037893015.1 Macrotis lagotis
TTTGGTATCAATTTGGAAATTCTAGTAGGAAGGTCATGCATAGCTGGGTCCAGGACCACATGATTTTCCTCATTAAAAACACCTATTTAAAAACATGACTCAATCTATTCTCAAATGGAAAAAAATTGTACTCTCCTATATCAAGGTAAAAGGTTTACTCTTATTGATGAAAAGCTACACTAATATACAGCTGATTTACCAACCTATTAGAAGACTTGTCAATGGCACATTGATGTTTCCCTCAAAAGGTCTTCAAATCTACAGGAAGATTTAGCATATATGAATAGACTATTTTTGGATATAGTTCCGAATGATTTTCTGTGACCTGTTCTTCTGTTTTCCCCAACAGAGCTGTCTTAACAACATGGTTTTATATTCTCTCAAAATATCATACATCCAAGAGAAGTAGATCAGATTCTTTTTCTGGATTGGTTCAGAAAACTATTTTAAAGAAAGACATAAAATTGCAAATGATGGTATTTTGGGGAATCTTCTTGCTTTCTAATATGGCAGAGATGAACCTTGCTACTTAGATGTGCGGGGCAGGTTTTAACCTGGAAGATAGAGGATGCCTTAGATGACTTAGTGTTAATTCTGAGTCACTAGAAAAGGATTTTATTTACTCTTTGTGAGTGAGAGAAGGAATTGAAATAACCTATCTGACAAAAACCTCTAAGGGGGTAAAGATTATATATCATTCTTCTGAAGTATCTTTTAGAGAAGTTTTGCAGGTATTATGAATGAGATAGAGGTTAAGTGATTTACCCAAGTGTTTGAATCTAAATTTAAACACTTGTACCTGATTCTAATAATGAATGGATATTAGCTGGACAGACAAATAGATTAATGAATGGACAGATTAATAATTGATAATTAATAGATAATGAATGAAAAAATAAAATCAAAATAGAAAGTCATGGTTTCTAAGCTATAACCTGGTTGTTAAATGTTCAGTATAATCATTTAAATTAGGGATTGATTTGTTGTTTTGTTGAATTCCTATACTTTGGAAAATGATGAAAAATTTTAAGATGATTATACGCTGATTAAAATTGTGTCATGTGTGTCTTTTTTTCTAGAGTCTTTTGTTAATCATTTACCAGCACACCACTGATCAAAGACAGGAGATTGTAACTGGAATGATTAGTCATGTGAAAGTCTATTAGGTGACTTCCTCAGCTCAAAGTAGCACAATTAACAACTTAAGAAAAAATTTGCCTTAATGAATATTTCTTTCTTCCAAAAGGTTACAAACATTCTCTCCTAGAGTTTGTGATACAAAAGGAGAAGAAAATGTCATAATCTGGTAGGAACATTAAATTTTGGTAGGGCATATAAACATAAACATTTGGGTTATTTAGGTATTTGGTTAGGTAGGTAATTAGGAACTTAGATATTTAGATCTTTAAGAACTTGGGCAATGAAGTACTGAGGTCATAGATTAATTAGGTAGTATGTTGATTATGTAATTTGGTCCTTAAGTATTTAATGATATAGACACTTAGTTACTTGTTTACAAAGATACTTTTGTATTACTATGCTTAAGTGTTTGATTACAAAGGTACTTAGATTGTTAGTTAAATATTCACAACTCTGGGAACAGATATAAAGGTACTTAGAAATGTAGTTATTTAGGGAAGTATACACTTAGGTTACCTGGTGCTTATGAAGTAAGTAATTATCCTTTAGCACAGGGACTGGGAAGATTCAGCCTTGAAAGCCTAATGGTTTCTCCTTTCCTTTCATCTTCTAGCTAACGCTCCCCAATCATTTGGTCCAAAGGTTACCAAGGCAATTGGAACTCAAAACTCTATAAATCTAGGAGATTTTTAAGATTAGGATTTTTAAATTGATTATTTTGTTTGATGCACATATGATGTTATAAATAGCCAAACTATCCTTGGCAGAAAAAAAGACTTCCTCACCCCTGCTTTAGGACATACTCACTTAGGTACAAGGAATTTAGGTTTTGGTTTCTTTGATCTGAACTGGACTGTTTGAAACTATATGAACATGTTTAAAATGCTCTGAATTAGTTTAGATTGGAAGAGTTTAAACCAGTTGGAACCACATTAAGCCAGATAGTTTAACTAATTTGAATGGGTTTGGACTGGTTTAAACTAATTTGTTGCAGTTTGAATTAATTTGAACCATTTTACACCAACCTACCAAGATGAAAAAGAAGATGGAACCATGTTGTCCTGATTTGAACTAGTTTATACCAGATTATATTGGTTTATATCAATATGAAGCAGTCTAAACTGGTTTGAACTGCATTGAACCAATTTGACCTAGATTAAAATGAATTGTTTTGGTTTGAACTGTCAACCCTGAAAACAAATGAACAAAGAATCTCAGAGGTTTTGCAATCATTATTAACTCTAAAAAAATTCAGAGCTCAGACAGTTAACTCTGAAAAATGAAATAAAAACAAAATAAAATCAAAGAGATAACAATGATCTTAAGCAAAAATATTCTTTATTCTGTTGGAGGTAAGTAGACATATCTCTGGAAGAAGAAGCACTTTAACAAGGTCAAACTTGAGTACATTTAGCAGTATGTTATTGTGCCCACAAGAGTCAATATAATCTTGACCTGACAAGAAAAGTAAACACTCAATATGTAAAAAGGCTACAGATTCATTGATCTAAGATTGAGAAGGATCTTAGAGGTCAACTAGTTCAAATTCCTCATTTCAGAAATGAGGAAACTGAGGCCTATATTATTTAAGTGATTTGCCAAGATTACGCTGGTAATAAATGGCAGGGCCAAATTGTAAACTGAGGTCCTTCAACTTCAAGTTCATGATTCCTTTTCAACTACTACCCAGTCCCTCTCTATACTCTCTCCTGGTCAGAAAGTATAGGTATTTTAATATTTATTAAATGTTGCTTCATTTATGGAATTCTATTAATAAGCTAAAGAATTTTCCAAGTATTGCAACCAAAATGTTGAAGGAGGACTATAACTCTATTTCATTAAGAGTATTAATGAAAAAAAATTGGGCATGTTTAGTCTGGGGAAGGAATAACTCTGGAGAAAACAAGTCATTATGTCCATGAATTTGAAAAGTGGTGATGAGGAAGAGGAATTAGACTTTTTTCATTTTTGACTTGATGGAAGAATTCTGAATAAATGATAACAAGTTGCAAAGAGACAAATTTTGGCTTGATTTCAGAGGGAGGGGAGACAATGAAAATCTTTCTTACAATTTGAAAAATTAAAAAAGTAACACAGATTGCCTAAGGAGAGAATAGATGCCCACACGGATTATCTGCAAAAAGAAACTGGATGACCACTTATGAAATATGTTAAACACATTCCTTTTCTAGGGTGAATTGGAATAAATACTTTCTGAGGTTTTTCCCATTGCATTAAACATCTATGATTTTGTGAGATGGAAATTATTATCATATATATATACACACACACACACACACACACACACACACACACACACACACACACACATACTGGTGAGTCTTTTAAACTAATAAATTAATCAGACTTGAAAATAAGCTTACTTTGAAAGTATGTGAAAAAAGTAAAAATATAAATATATAGCATATATTCTTGTTTTTTTCATATACTTCCAAATCAAGCTTACTGTCAAGTCTGTTTAATGGATTTATTGGTCTAAGAGATTCACTATTATATAAATTATGAGATTCAGAATAATCTTGAATATTTAATGAATTACCACTGAGCTCATGCTCTCTCTCTCTCTCTCTCTCTCTCTCTCTCTCAAGTCTGAAAATCTGGTGACATAAGGTAGAGGTCTTATGCCATGGGCTATTTAATTATGAGCCAATATCATAGGCCCACATCATGATCACAAAAAGAATGATTCTTGCTGAAATAAAGAAGGTTTACATTGTTGGTTCCTCAAGGCCAGGGATGATTAACTTAGTCTTGTGATAGTAAAAGGCAACTCCAGGTATTTGAAAAATAAGCTTTGATGGCTTTTTGGATGATGATGAAAATGCCCTTAATTTCTTGTTACACATGTCAAAGACCACAAAGTTTCATTTCCATCTTACTTACTACACTATTGTGTTCCATATTATTATAAGCTCTTCTATCCACCCAGGAAATGTAATTTATAGACACAAAGTTCAATTTTTATAGTGGAGCAAATGTTTCATGTTTTACCTTTTTTTCCTTGAGAGTATTCAAATTGAGTGTCTATGTTGATTACATTTGTTACATGACCATTTTTTGCTTAGCATGGTTAGGATAGGTGGAAAATACATAGGCAATGACATATTGGGACTTCTCACCTGGGGAACATGCCAAAATTACTACTGGTAAGTATCCAATATTCTTTTATTGATATGTGGATTTTATATGAAATTATCATTCAATATATTTTTGTATACTCTCAAACAATAATATTTGTAAATATTCTTATAAAATTATGCATCATGGGGTGGCTGGGTCGCACTGTGGATAAAGCACTGGCCCTGGAGTCAGGAGTACCTGGGTTCCAGTCTGGGCTCAGACACTTGGTAATTGCCTAGCTGTGTGGCCTTGGGGGGTCCACTTAACCCCATTTGTCTTGCAAAAATCCTAAAAAAATTATGCATCATTATGTACAATATCTTCTATGGCCAAAAATCATGAATAACATCTATGAAAAATATTACTATTATTCAGAAACAATGGGTTGATGCCTATTGAATGTAAATAGATTGCAATAAATTATTAAAAAAGGAATTATAAATGCAAAGGGCAAATAAAGAACAAGGCACACACACACACACACACACACACACAAGGGATAACTGATGGAAAGTCATTGTCATATAATCACAAAATTAAGAAAATAAAAGTAAGTTCTCCAGATTCTTAAGTGATCTCTGATTGGTATATTTTAGGGTTGACATGGAGAAAAACATAGATGAGGCTAGAGGAAGTATATTGTCTTCTGCATCTTTAGAGGAAATTGACATAGTAGTTGCTGGTGTTGTTTTGCTATGTGGCCTACTTTAATCAGGGTTACTATTGTTATCCCACATCCTGAAAATTTGAATTTTCCTTACTTTTCTATTTTACTCATCTCTTCACAAAGCTTATTGGGAAATAATAAGAGATGGGTGTTCAAAAGGGGATTTAATTCATGTGTTAAAAATTATTTAAAGGGATAGTTAGGTAGCACAGTGGACAGAGCATCAGCTCTAGAGTCAGGGCTACCTGATTTCAAATCTGCCTTCAGACACTTAATAATTACCTAGCTGTATGACCTTGGGCAAGTCAATTAACCCTATTGCCCTTAAAAATAAAAATTTTTTAAATATATTTGCATTTTGAAGAAACTAATTTTTTTGCTTGTTTTTGCATTCACATGGTGCTTTTCTCCAAGGGAACTAGCAAATCTTCATTAAATCCAAGCAATTTCCTAAAAGTATAATTTCCCCTCATTTTATAGATGTCCTATTGAATCATTTCATGACATCCTTCTTTGCACAAAGCGAAGAAAACTACAAATGCCTGTTTTAATTCTGACTTTCAAAAGATATTCTACCTTTTAAAAATCCACTGAAGCCAATCATTTTGTGATTCTAAACATTTCAACTGCCAAAGCAATCATTTTTCCATGTTGTTTTACATGAAAATAAACAAGCAAACCATTAACATTAATAGAAGAGATGGAAGAGGACTGGAGATTTGAGGATTTTTAAAAACCAAATCAATCAGCATTCATGGTCTATGTCTACCTCTTTAGCCTGATACCATTTAGGATGCGAGTTTTTTTTAGAACAAGCTTTTATTTCATTACTGTGTAAATGGACCCAAATGTTCTGATAATGGACCTGTTCAGTAAATCCAAGTGAAAATAAATAATAATCGACCATTTGATATTTAATCAGGGACCTTCTGACCACATCGGCCTTTGTGCAACAACTCAGTTTCTTTTCCATTTTTATAAGTGAATGAAAATTCTTACAGATCACATTTTGCTCACTGGCTTGTTTGATAACAACCATCAAGTTTCTTTAGAGATAGAAGGCAATAGTAGCCTGGATTAGAGGGTAAAGTGAAGAATAATATCCATCCATTCCCAATGTGAGCATGGTGTATTCAAAGATTACTACTTTCTCATTAAGAATATGTTCAATTATTCTGTAGATAGAATTCCATTTGGTTTAATGAGCAGTTGAAATGGATGGAATTGGATTTACACAAGAATCCCATGAGCATTAATAGAGTGATTAAAGTGGGTGGGAAAAAAGTCCTTTCTCTCTTTATTTCATGTTTCGACTAGGAAGTATCTTTCTGGTTATAATCTAGGATATATAACGGGTAATTTTTTTTAGACAAAATAGAAAATGTCAATTGCATTGTTTTTTCCCCTTCAAGAATTGGGATATTGTAGAAAACAATAACTTTAAAACTAATTCTCATATTTAAAAATATTATGTAAAATTTCAGCCACCATTTATACAAAAGAAAATCCTTTAATTAACATGAAAATCTGTGAATTTCTCTTTTGTTTAGAGAGTGTAGGCACATCCTTTAGGAAAGAAGTTAGCTTTGGAAAAGTACCTTGGCTAAGGCCAGAGGAACATTTGCCTCAGGCACACAAAATTTGGAGTTTGGAAAAATATTTAAGGTAAACCTAAGGAAGAGAAATAACTTGTACAGGATCAAATAAAAAAATCAATAAACATTTAATAAATACCTACATATCCATCACAGTGCAAAGTCCTGGGACTGCAAAGAATAGTTAAATATAGTCTCTGCGTTCACTGTCTAATGGAGGGCACAACGTGGTATCAAATAGGTAAAAATACACTATATACAGTGTAAAAAGGAAATAATAATAACAGAGTAAAGGCATTAAAATTAAGGGGGAATCAGGAAAGACTTCCTGTAGAAGGAGATAATTTAACTAGGAATAAGCTGTAGTAGTTACAGTTATAGTATTCCTAGTAGTCCCAGTAATAGAAAAAGAATGAGAAGGCAAATGAGGAGGAGGAAAATAAAGTAGTAATAGCAACAATAGCAATAACAATATCAATTTAAGTTATAGTGGCTCAAATTTTACATATTTTTACAAAAACTATTCTATTTTGCTTTCATAATAACAATATGAGGTAGATAATTAATTATTATCATCATCCCTATTTCATTTCAAGATGAAGATCAGTGATTTGAGGTTTGGGGTGAGGATTTAGAACGAGCAATTTAGTTTGTTTCATGACACCAAATATGGTGTTTATAAAAGAAATGCAAATTTTAATTTCCATGCCTGTTTGGTGATCATTTCCAATATCCTCTTTCAATGTCTGGCTATATAATGAATGAACAGCTAGTAAATTTAAGATACCATCATCACATGCTAGCATTTTTTTTAAATGACTAGAATAAAGAATATTGAGGTAAACCACTATAGTGGGACAATGATGGATATTTCTATCAATGTCTTAGCACTTTGCCTACTTGATGCATAAAGCTTGAATGTAGGTCCCAGAATAAACATTATGACTAAAGTCTTTTTTCAAATGCAACATCCAATTTGACAAAATATTGCTCTTTTGAAGCTGAGTGAAGCAGTGGTTTATAGATAGAACAGTCAGAAGCTTTTAAAAATATTTATTTCTGGGAAACTATCAGTAAAGAGGAGATAGGAAAATGTGCTTTACCAAAGAGAAGCCACTCAAATTTTCTGATGTCTGAGTTTTCAATTCAGTTCCAAGCCTGTTAATTTTAAAGTTTGTTTACTTTTTTTTGGAAAACATAGCTTCCTGTTTTTAAGAGGGGGAAAAACACATATTTTAAAAGTGAATACCATAAGTCTTGGAGTCTACCCTTCTCCTAAGAATTAACAACTTCATAGGTTAGTATAAATGACTTAGAGGAACACTTAGAACATTTTTCTTTTACATAAATATAGGCTTATTTTAATAAACATCATTGGAAGAAATGCTTGGCTCAATGTGGTAGTGTTATTTTTTCTTCTCTTCTCTAATTATTTGAATAATATTTCATCTCACAAGTCATTTGCCCAAAAGATTCCAGTCTCTTTTGTAATCTCCTGTTAGAAGTTAACATCATTTATCCTAAGTAAAAAGGAGGTATTGTTTCAAGATCATTTGGTTAAGGATCTTTTAATGGGATGAGACAAAGTCGGAGAACATTGTCCTTGTAAAATGTAAACTCCATCTGTAGGATTGTTTAAGGATATTTCTACACAACACAAATAGCTGTGAGTGAACTCAGTTAACACAACCCCCCAATGTGAAAGCATTTTTTTATTAAACATTCATTTATTTACATGATATCAAATAACAAACTTAATCAATTTCATTTTATGTCAGGTAGACATAAATCAAATGGATCACTTCCCAATTTAGTAGTGGGAATAATATAAATAATTTGTTTGGAGTTTTGAAAAAAAACTTATAGAAAAGAGAAAATAAGAATACAAAAATTTATAAAATATATCTTTTATAATATAGCCACTCCATAAATATTTTCAGTGTGAACTTAAAATTTGGGAATGACAGGAAGGCACTGTCATGGAAAAGTGGATATAGTTTCATATACAGTCAGAATAACCCCAATTCAAATCCTGCATTTGATACTTATTAAATATATTATTGCATGTTATTATATTGTCTGACTATGTGTAAGTTAATAAGTAGTTCCAACTCTAATTCTATAAGATTAACAAATGAACTTTCTTCAGTCTCAGTTTCATCATCTGTAAAATGAGATCAAAATGTCTATAATACCTATTTCACAGGAAGCCCAAATGAAATAAGTACTTTGCCATTTATTGAAATGATGAATATTAACAAAAATATGGATTAGAAGTCTGTAATAAGCATTCCAAAAAACCCACTTTCACCAAACCTTTGCTGTGAGGAACAAATGAAATATTGTATTTCATTTTTCAAACAAGCACAATATGACAATCATCATCGTCGTCGTCATCATCATCATCATCATCATCATCATTGTTCCTATCTAAAAATGAATGATGTCCTTATTTTTCTGACCAAATTTTGGGGGTGATAATATTAATATTATAGTCATGCCTCCCCATCTCCTCCTTTTTTAAAAAAGATAAATTTCAGGTTTACAAGATAAACAATGACTATATGTAGATCATCTACCCAGAATCCAGTTTGCTTATGGATCTGCTGTGGCTATATAACTGGTTCTGGTTCTAACATGTTGCAGCTCAGAAGCATAAATAGGTCCATTCTGAGTCACTTATATTTCTACTACAGAGCCCAATATCCAATATGCATTGCATGAAGTAGGAAAATCACTTCTTTGATCCTAGCCCAACTCCTACCTACCCATGTCTGCCCTGCAGGCACAATACAGTAATTTAAAAGCTGGAATTTCTATTAAAGACTTGAATGCTTAATATCACAACTGTGAAATATGCAATCTCACAAGCTGATTTGGTTTTAAGACTCTGAACCCTCCATTTTCTCAGAGGTTTCATGGTATGTCATTTGAGTTATTTTGCCTCAAAAAATCTACCATGTTTTCTGATAGCTCAGCAAAAAAAAAAAAAATTAGGATGAGTTCTGCTCCTAGAATACATTCAACCCCATGTCACAAAAGGGCTCTTTATTTTCCTTAATGCTCATTCTAAGTTACACTGTGGTTTTGTAATTCTAAATAGTTTAATGAACCTTCTCTCTCTCCCCTTGTTCTGTTTGAAAAAAATGACACATATTGAGGCAGCTTATCTAGAGAACATTAACTAGAGATTTGGAAAATACAAATAATTATGCATTCATAGTTTATAAAGTTGTTTTCATCCTTATGTTTGGTGTTGAAACAAAGCAATGGATAATTTCTTTATAAAATACTAAGATTTTAGAAAAAATAACCATTAAAAAGAATGTAAAAATAATAATACAATAAATATCAGCTGACAATTTCAGAAACCTTCACTAGAATGGTGGTAGAACTAATTATGCATCATATTCTTCATGGGTTCTAATGGTGCTTTTTGGAAACTGTGTACCTAATGTAAATCCCATCTTAATTGACTTTTTTTTTCCTGTTTTTGCAAGCCAACAGGGTTAAGTGATTGCCCAGGGTCACACAGCTACATAATTATTAAGTGTCTGAGATCAGACTCCGATCCTCCTGAATTCAAGATATGTGCTCCATCCACTGCACCATACAGCTGCCCCTGTAAATCCCATCTTTAAAAGGAATTTTTAACTCAAGTTGCAAGAAAATTCTGCACTGATAAGTTGACTTCAGTTGTGAAAAGCAAAAACCTCATTCTTTTCCCTATTGTAAAGTGCTTCTGAAACAGATATCCTCTTACTTTCTTTTAGTCCGACTCTCTGTTTTATCATGGGAAAAAGAATCTAGGATTATCACCAGATTACTTGGACTAGATATATAACTAGATAGAATTATCCTGGCCAAAAAAAAGAATGTAAACAAATGCACTTGGAGAGTTAAATTATTTTAATTGCTTGTCTAAACTGATGTAACTTTTTTTCTTTCTGTTAATGATATGTTAATATTGTTTTACTAGTATTTTGTATATTCTTTAATATTAGAAAGAATAAAGAAGGGATTATTGCTCTTTGTAAAGTTGGAATCATCAATCAAAACCTACCCTCAGGCTATGAGCTCAATATTTTATAGAATCTTTAAGAGTTTTAAAGGATTATAAGATCATTAGACTGATAGCCATCAAAGAGAGCTTGAATCTGATATAGGAAGAACCTAAATTCAGATCTGACTCTGGATATTTACTAGCAAAGTGATCCACTACAAGTCACTTAACTTTAATCTTCCTTAGTTTCTCAACTGTAAAATTAAGATAATAATAGCACTTCTCTCCTGCATCCAGAGAAAGAATTGTGGAGTTTAAACAAAGACCAAGGACTATTACCTTTAATTTAAAAAAAACAATATTATCTTATTATGTAATTTTGCTATCTCTTATACTTTATTTTTCTTCTTTAAGGATATGTTTCTCTCTCATCATATTCAATTTAGATCAATGTATAGCATGGAAACAATGTAAAGACTAACAGACTGCCCTCTGTGGGGGGGTGGGGAGGAAATGAGATTAGGGGGAAAACTGTAAAACTCAAAATAAATAAAATAAATAAAAATAAATAGAAAATAACTTTTAAAAAGATAGCATTTCTCTCAGGGTTGTAATGGGAATCAATTAAAATATTTATAAAAGGGGCAGCTAGGTGGTGCAGTGGATAGAGCACCAGCCCTGGAGTCAGGAGGACCTGAGGTCAATTCTGCCCTAAGACATATCATAATTGCCTAGCTGTCACTTAACCCCATTGCATTAAATAAAAAAAAAAATTTACAAAAGAAATATTTATAAAGCATTGTGCCCTATATGTAGTCATTATTTAACAAATTTCTATAATTTTGTTTTCTTTCTTTCTTTCTTTCTTTCTTTCATAGCATAAAAGATCATTGAAATACAGAAGGAAGGAACATCTGAGTTTTTCAAGCTCAATATTCTTATTTCACAGATGAGGAAAATGAACCTGAAGGGTTAGATAATTTGATCTGGTAGGATTCTAATATAGGTTTTTCTGATGTCAAGGGCAGCTAGATAGCGCAGTGAATAGAGCACTGGCCCTGAAGTCAGGAGATGAGATTTCAAATCCAACCTTCAACACTTACTTGGCAGAGCTTGGGGAAATCACTTAACCCTGGACCATCCAGCACCATCTCCGTTTGTACTGATTCATATCTGGCCACTGGATCCAGATGGCTCTGGAGCAGAAAATGAGGCTGGTGATATAGCACAATACCCCCTCACTCAAATCCAACTCATGTGCTTGTCATGGCATCACCTCCATCTTGTCATGATTTTCTTCAAGAATGAAGGGTAAACATTATTAGTATTTCTGATGCCAACTCCAATATTTTACAACATAACATAGAACCTAGGATATGTATTGAATGTCAATGCAAGTTTAAAAACTTGTCATTTCTACCTCCACGATATCTTCCATATAAATCCTTTTCTGTCCAGTCACACTTCCAGTACCTTAGCTCAGGCCCTCATTACCTGTTTTCTGTTTTATTGTTAAGAGTTTCTTATTTTGGTTTAGGGTGTGAGATGAGGATCTATACCTAGTTTTTGCCATATTATTTTCCAATTTTCCCCCCAAATTTTTGTTAAATAGTGATTTCTTATCCCAGAAGCTGATGTCTTTGGATTTGTCAAGTAGTAAATTGATGTAGTCATTTACTATTTACTGTTTCTTCTCAATCTATCCTAATCCACTGATCCATTATTCTATTTCTTAACCAGTACCAGGTACTTTTGATGATGGCTGCTTTATAGTATAGTTTCAGATCTGGTAGAGCTAGGCCACCTTCTTCTACATTTTTTTTTTCATCCGTTCCCTTCTTATTCTTGCTCTTCTGTTGTTCCAGATGAATTTCGTTACTAATTTTTTTCTAGCTCATAAAGAAGTTATTTGATAGTTTGATTGGTATGGCATTGAATAAGTAATTGAATTTGGATCATTTTTATTAAATTAGCTGAACATAACCATAAAAATTTGACATTTTAAAAATTATTAAGATCTGATTTTATTTGGGTGAGAAGCACTTTATTATGGTTTTCATACAGTTTCTGGGTTTATCTTGGAGTACTTAATGTTGTCTATAGTTATTTTATTGTATTTTATTTTATTTTTTATTTAGGTTTTTGAAAGGCAATGGGGTTAAGTAGCTTCCTCAAAGCCACCCAGCTAGGTAATTATTAAGTGTCTGAGGTCAAATTTGAACTCAGGTCCTCCTGACTCTAGGGTTGGTGCTCTATCCACTGTGCCACCTAGCTGCCCTGTCTATGGTTATTTTAAATGGAATTTCTCTTTCTATTTCTTGCTTTTGGGCTTTGTTGCACATTTATAGAAATGCTGATGATTTGTGTGGATTTATTTTATATCCTGCTACCTTGCTGAATTTGTTAATTGTTTCAAGTAGTTTTTTAGATGATTTTCTTGGATTCTCTAAGTATACCTTCATATCATCTGAAAAGAATGAAAATTGTGGTTCCTCATTGCCAATTCTGATTCCTTCAGTTTATTTTTCTTCTCTTATTGCTTCATCTAGCACCTATAATTTTGTATTGAATAGTAATGGTGATAATGGGCATCCTTAATTCACCCCTGATTTTATTGGAAATGCTCCGAGTTTATTCCCATTACCTATAATATTTGTTGATGGTTTTAGATATAAACTATTTATTTTTTAAGGAAAAGTGCATTTATTCCTAAACTTTCAAGGGTTTTTAATAGGAGTGGATATTGTACTTTGTCAAAGGCTTTTTTTCCAGCATCTGTAGAGATAATCATGATTTTCCTATTGATATGTTTAATTATGTTGAGTATTTTCCTAATGTTGAACCATCACTGACTACCTAGTAAAATCCTAGCTGATCATGATGTATTTCTGGGATAAGAACTCACTATTTGACTAAAATTGTTGGGAAAACTGGAAAATATTATGGCAAAAACTAGGTGTAGACCCATCTAAACCCTCTACCAAAAATAAGGCCAAAATGGGCACAGAATTTAGATATAAAGACTGACATCAAAGATAAATTAATAGACCCAAGAAATTATCTGTCAGATCTATGGAAAGGGCACAAATTTAGGACCAAACAAGAATTTGAACACATTGTAAACTGTAAGATGAAGGATTTTCACTACATTAAATTAAAAAGGGTTTGCACTATTAAAATCAATGCTGCCAAAATTAGAAGAAAACCAGAAAGATGGGAAACAGTCTTCACAACTAGGAGTTCTGATAAAGGTATTGTTTATAAAATATCTAAAGAAATTCAGGGCAGCTAGGTGGTACAGTCATTACTGCACTGGCCCTGGAGTCAGGAGGACCTGAGTTCAAATCATGCCTCAAACACTTAATCTTTGTCTACCTGTGTGACCTTGGGCAAGTCATGTAACCCCATTGCCTTAAATAAATTTAAAACAGAAAAAGAAAAAGGAAATTGCATTAGATTTGTAAGGTTACAAGTCATTCCCCAATTGGTAAATGGTCAAAAGTATATGAACAGTTTTCAAATGAAGAAATCAATGTTATATATAAGCTATTAAAAAACTACAAATCATTATTCATTAGAGAAATGCAAACTAAAACAACAATGAGGCATCACCTCACACATCAGATTGGCCAAGATAAGAAAAAAGGAAAAATGATCAATGTATGGGAGGTTGTGGGAGGATCAAGATATTGATGCATTGCTGGTGGAGTTGTGAACAGATCTAACCTGTCTGGAGAGCAATGTGGAACTATGCCCAAAGAACAATAAAACTGTCCATTCCCTTTCACTCAGCAATTCCAATTTTAGGTCATTATTCATAAGAAATTATAAAAAGAACAAAAAAGTTCCATGTGTTCCAAAATATTTATAACAGCTCTTTTTTGTAGTGACAAAGAATTGGAAATTGAGGGGATGCCCATCAATTGGGTAATGGCTAAACAAGTTATGGTACATGAATACTATGGTATACTATTGTTTTATAAGAAACCATAAATGGTTGGATTCTAGAGAAGAAGAGAATGACTAATAGGATCTGATGCTGAGCAAAATGAGCAGAACCAAGAAAACAAAGTACAAATTAACAACAACATTGTGAAATGAACACCCTTGATGGAAGCAGCTCCTTTCAGCAATTCAGAGAGCTAGGACAACTGATTTAGACCAGCTGCCCCATTCAGAGGTAGGAAAAGAAACAAAACAAAACAACACAACACACACATAAACACGCACAGAGACATATATACAAAAGCAAAAAAAAACAAGCAACCTTTCCAAATCTGATGAACATTGTATAAAAATTACCTCTTATATATTTCTTTCCCTTAATTTTAATTCCTTATACTGAAAATAAATAATATTTTAACATGTTTATCAAAAATATGTATGTATAGTGCAAACCTGACTGCTCACTGCTGAAGGAAGGGGCATGGAAAGGGAGGGTGGAAAGAAATTTTGTAACTTAAAAATATACATGTGCTTATGGATGAAAACAAAAAAAAAAAATAATTCATTAATTTTTAAAAACCTGTTGTAGCAGTTTCCTAATTGATCTCTCCACCTCTGGTCTGTCTCTACTCTGATTTTAACTCTATCAGAATTATTTCCCTAATTCATAGGGATTACTTCATTACTTCATTCCTTTCCCACTCAATGAACTCTTATGGAGCCTTCTACTTGCTAGGATTAAAATAACATATTAACTCCCCTCCCTCCACCTCAAATCTATCTGTTTGGCTTTTAAGGCTCTCCAAAACCTATCTTTCCTATCTTCCAATTTTTACCACATTCTACTTCCTTCTACATGCCCCATGATTCAGCTAAATTTCTATTTGTTGATCCATCTATCTTTTCCTTTTCCCTGTTTCTTATGCCTAAATGCTCTCCTTTCCAAATTGGACAAACTTCCTTCCTTTAGGGAAGCACAAAAATTACTTTCTTCTTGCTCCTCTAGGGATACAAATAACTTTTCCTCTAAAATTATTTTGATATACTCTATCAGTATCTTGTATGTGTGAACACATACTCACAGACACATACACTCATACATCTCAGAGTTGCCACCAAATTTTATCTTTGTGACTAGGGCAAATTATTTATCCTCATTAAACCTCATCTTTTTCATTTAGGAAATGAATGGATAGAGTTGTTTAATATATAAATCCCCTTTGAACTCCATATTCTACAAGTTTTTCCAACATTTTAGTCCATCTCCACAATAAATACTGGTTCACAGAATTTTACAGTTCCTGTATTCCTTGCATCCTCTTAAACAAAAATACTAATTGCTTCTTGTGACTATTAAGCTAAATAGAACTAATTTAAAGTTCTTCCATTAGTAATACAACTATAAAACTTCTTATTTTGCAATTGAAGAAATGAGATCTCAAATAATTCAAATGACCTACCAAGTTCTCTGACACTAAGCCAATTGCTCTTTGTACTACCACTTTTCATCATGCCATTACAAGTTATCAACTCCAGCTCATAGGTTAGTAGTTTTTAGAGCTAGAAGAGGTTTTAGGTGTCATTGACTCTAGCCCTTTCATTTTATGGATATTAAAACCAAGGAGCAGAGAGTTTAAATAATTTGCCTATTGTCTAGGATACAAATACTCTAAAATGATTCTTCTATTAGTGTCTAAAAGGACAGCAGGAGATCAAGTCACCAGGAGTTCTTATACCTTTGGAGTCATGATCCCCTTTGTTGTCTTTTTGGTAAACACTAAAGACACTTTCTCAGAAACAATTTTAAATGTAGAAAATAAAATACACATAATTACAAAACATTATTACATTGAAAGTTATCTATATATCTATGTGTATATGTATATATCTATATTTAATGTATATAGATAGCAGGATGAGAATCTCTGATCTTGCAATTTTAAACCCTTTATTTTAAAAATAAGGAAACTGAAATTCATTAAAATAAAGTAATGATCCCAAGGTCACATAAATAAGAAGGAGAAGATCAGGAATTTGAATCCAGTTATTACCGCTTTGAGTAAAAGATCTTTCTAGCATGCAAACTTCAGAATATTCTCTAATAATTGGCAGAAAAATTGTAGAAGAAAGATAAGGAATTTTCTAACCTAAGATGTGAGCTCCATGATATTAAAAAGCAAGAACCTTTTGGAATTTATATCACTTTCAGCCTTAATGTGTTGAACTCAGTGAGCCTTGAATAAACACTTATTATATGAATTCAGTTACGAACCAACTTCCAAAGCTTCTCAGATCACCTAAATACAGAGGAGGATTGGGAGAGCGAATGGGAGGGAAGACATATTATTTGGGGACACTATGCTAAGCGTCTTAAAATATTATTTCATTTGATCTTAATAATCATGTGAGGTGTGAGTGAGATAGCCATGTAGGGTTGTCTTTATACAAAAGGGAAAGAAGCAAAATGTATTCATGCACAATATTTCAACCTCTTCCACACACCCCCACCCCCACCACACACACCATTTCCCAATTTCAAAAATTTTTATTGCCTTGTAGCTACAGCTTTTCTTTTCTAAAATGCAAATTCCTTTAGGATCACTCATACTTTAAGCTGCTAATCATTTGCTTTTTCATATGAATATTTTCCCAGTCGTTCTTGAGAACTGTTTTGGACTGAGAGCAAGAGTAAACTAGATTCTTGAGAGTAATGGTGTTGGGACTGTAGGCAAAGAACTCAACTTTAAGGAGATGAGATGGTGTTGGCAGAAGATTAACTTTACCTGCTACATATTACTTTTGTTAAATCACAGACTTTTTTTAATTATGGGAGAACTGAAAAATTATTCCCTTCACTTCATAGGTTAGGCAACTAGTCTCTAATGTTTCTTCATTCATGAAGAGTTCTCTGACCCTTCCATTTGGAAGGCATTTCAAATGAACTCATATTATTTTTATTGCTTTTAGACTTTTCAAATTGTTCAATTTGCATTATAATTGAGAATATTAATTATCACCTGCAATAAATTACAAGTTCACAGAGTCCACAGTTCACATCTCCATTCACATTTAACAAAGGAATGAATGCGTAGATATCTAGTAATCACTTAATAAATATTTGTTACCCATTGAATAAATGTGTGAGAATGGAGTGACTCATCCAAGGTAATAAGGGAGTTGGATTCCATCATTCTGAGTACCAGGTCTCAGAGAAAGCATCTACTCAACATCTTTTTCTTACAATAATAGTTCTACTACTTACCTGTTTTGGCAAAACAAGAATTCTTAGAGGTCTAAAATTCTAACAAAGAATTAATATAAATTCTTTCCTTTCCATTTTATTAATTATCTTTTATTTTGACTGTCAATTAATTATTCAGTGCTCACATACATAATTGCTTAGGATACTGCTAGGATTCAGCAATATTAAATCAAAAGAATATTTTATAGATTTATTTTTCTCATGGCCAAAATATCTATTTGTCCTAATCAAGCTATAAAGTATTGAAGATAATATTTTTAAAACACAAAATCATACTATTTTATACAGGAAGTCAATGAAGTGGTATTTCTCAATTATGTCTCTGTATTATTCTCAGGAGAATGCAATCTTATGTGAGGGGAGACAGTAATTAAGTTCTATCAATGGTCTTGTAAATAAGAGTGACCTCAATTTTTTTTTAATATAGGTCTTTACATGCAGATTAAACAACAGCAATTTAGTTCACACTGTTATGTATATTTTCTCATCATTATTACAAAAAGAAATAAGATATTTCATCATGATTTATCATAAAACTTTAGTAGAGAAGTTGTTGAAATTACCTCTAAATTTATACTTGAGTTACCGGACTCATTATTTCAAACATCTTGGCCTGAATCAATAGCAGTAATGATTCATTCTTTTGATTAAGAAGTGACTCCGTCTGTAAATGTCAGATAATTACTGAGATGACCTATAATGAGAACATTTCACAACTCTGACTTAAATTTCTTATTCCCTCAACAGTATAATGACTTCCTCCTAGATCTTTTTATAGCTTCGCTATGCTCCTGGGGTTTCTTTTCATGATCAGTCACTATCAGTGTTTGGTACTATCATCTCTTTTTTTTTAATACAAAGAAATATTGTGCTTCATTGAACCAAAAAACTCTGTTTTGTCTAGTTTTTTAAAATTTCTGCATATTTCCCTAAATCCCCCCCCCCACAGTGTTGTTGGCATTCATCAGTATCTGAATCACACATGACTGCAATGGCAAAAGATGATACAGGAGACACTGTTATTCTATTAAGGGCTCAGAAGGGAATTAAAGTGTTTTTAATATAAAATATTAAGATTAGAAATGCAGGATATTCTTTTGATCCTGACTCTTGGGAATAGAGGATATAAAAGTTTATAAGAAGGAATGATAACTTTCTTGATGACATTCCCTGCAATGCTTGGAATTCATTGCTATACCAATATACAAAGAGCACTTTGTACCCAAAGTCATAAATTTGGTGTCAAATCCTTTGATTCTTTCATGAAGCATTTTTTATGGAATAGAATGAATGACCGATATATTAGTCTAACTCTGGTCTTAACATGCTACATCTCCCCCCACCACCACCTCTTCCAGGTATATTGGATATCAGAAAAATCTTTTTTGATGCCTTTTGGAAATAGAATATACATGTACTTTTGTGTTTTGATATCTTATGCTCTAGTTGCTTATTTTTTAAAGTAAATGAATTATTTTTTATATTATTCTTTAACCTAGAACCTAAATTTTCTGAGTCTTCTACTGTTTGACTTAGGTAGAGCCCATCTTTTTTTTTTAGTTTTTTGCAAGGCAAATGGGGTTAAGTGGCTTGCCCAAGGCCACACAGCTAGGTAATTATTAAGTGTTTGAGACCGAATTTGAACCCAGGTACTCCTGACTCCAGGGCTGCTGCTTTATCTGCTGCACCACCTAGCTACCCCTAAAGCCTATTTTCAAACAAAATGTCATACAAGATAAACAAAAATGGCAATTTTTGTTTCTGTGTTTAAAGTGCCACAATCAAAGGCAAATTCTAAAATATATCGGTAAATACACTGACTGGCTCATTTTAGGTAGGTTGTTTGGTTATGTTTTAGCAGCTCCCCCTCCCTCATTGTACTCCCCACTTCCCAGACAAATTGTCACAGGGATGATCTAAAGGCCTACTGTCTCATGGATTTCCTAATGAGTAAAAATTTCAAGCTCATTAATTATAGCCACTTCATTCTTTTCACAAGATTTACATTCCTGTTCCCTGCCTGGCCCTGCTCAAAGAGTTAGAAATAATGAAGACCCAAATGACAGCATTATTTTCTAGTCTCTTTTTATAGTAAAGACAGGGGAAATTTTGTCTTCAAAACAGACCTTGAATAGACTGGGTTTTTTAAAAAAAAACAAGTAATAGATGCATCTTAATTATAAAATGATTTTAATACTGCACCTTTACTGCATCAATAGATCTTTGCTTTATTAGGAACAAATGAGGAATCATTATCTCTTCTCATACATATCAATTTTACAATTCATATTAAAATCCATGCATAAATGAGATAAGTGTAATACTAATGAATGAAACCTAGTGAACTTGAGAAACCTGTATGCACTGGTTCAGGTGGGAGCAGGAGAGAATTAGAACAGTAGTACCCAGTGTTCATATGTAAGGACAGGAGAAACAAGGATGGAGGGAAGAGGGGAGACAAGAGGCAGGGAAGAAGCAGTGAAAGGCCAAGGTAGTTAAATGCAGAGAATGATGAATGACATAAACTTCCCCCACCAGGAACTGCAGAAAGAAAACTAGACATTGAGAGTGAAGGAGGCAATCATCCAGGTAATTTGGGTCAGAACCTTCTTTTCCTAGATATATCCAAATAAGTGAGGTTATGACATTGCATTAATTCTTCACTTCATTTTGCATGTGTACACATCACATGTATCTCCATTCAACAATTATTTTCTGAGTGTCTTTATTACACACCTTTCACTACGGCTTTATCGCCCACTGGATTTTAGCTACTAGGAGAATTTCATTATCATCATTGTTCCCGGAAAATCAACTCTTGTGAAGTTTAATTGGAACCTCTTTTTGCTTCCTGTATATATAGGAAAAAGTTAAAAGTTCTCACAGAGGGTTGCTTTAACTTTTCATCGTCTCCATGAAATGTGCAAAGATTAGTCATTTTACACAGATTTAGTGATTAAACTATTAAGAAAGATTATTTCAAGAATAGTGATAACCCCAGTCCAAATCTGACATCCACTCTATAACAGAACTTTTATTATAATCCATCTCTCCAATACAAATTCAAGCCCATTTTCTACCCATTTTTGAACCTTGTGTTTCCTAATTTATGGCTTAGCTTATCACAGCAGCAGCAATGATAATAATAACAGACTATATAGTACTTTAATGATAACAAATCACTTTACACATATTGTTTCATTTTAACCCTATAACAACCCTGGCAAGTAGGTGCTATTGTTATTCTCATTTTACAGATAAGGACACTAAGGCAGACAGAGGTTAAATGACTTGCTCTGGTTTACATAGCTAGTAAATTTCAGAGACTGGATTTGAACTCTAGTTTTTCTGGGACCTCACCTAAATCTCCATTGTATGCATTAGTTAGTCAATAAATATTTATTAAGTGCCTACTAAATCTTGGGCACTATATTTTCATATTAAATTTGTAGTTTTATTTAGGCTTGATTTTTAACAAATGTATCAGTGAGAAAACAGCAAGGAAGGGTAGAGCCCATGGGTGCTAGATGGAGCCTGAATGCCTGAGGAGGGGATGCCCCACTCGTGTCCTTTTTCCCACTAAAAGAGATTTGGGGCAGATGTGGGGAGGGAGGGTGAGAAAATCTGGTCCCCTGTTGGAAGAAAGAGTGGTGCTAGGTGATATATGGGGAAACCAGGAGTCCGGAAAGGATAGATGGATAGATGGGCAGGGGGGCGGGGCGGGGAGGGATTTTGCTAGAAACCAGAATCCACAGCTTTCTGCTTCCAGATTGAATAACAAAAAAGTAAAAAAAAATAATCTCAAGGATCCCCTATCCCCTCTCCTCTACCAGAGCTGTAATGTGAGGTGGGGGAGAAAAAGGAGCAGTTTTACCCAGGCCCTGCCTTCATTTTGTTCAAGGTTTGGGGGAGATAGGGCTGGACTAAAGGGGTAGGGGTTAGGGAAACTCCCTGAACTGAGAGAATAAAACAAAATAAAACATCAAAGAAATAGATTAGGCATCCAGTCAGAGTTGACCCAAAGCCTGACCAGGCTGGAGAGGAGAGGGAAGGCCTCTTCAGGCACTGATCACTACTAGTGTCATTGCTACTGCTGCTGCAGCCATCACCACCCCAGGGGTCAGGTACTTTGCCATGACCTTGATTGCAACAGATGCTTCCTCTGTCACACCTGACAGCACCGTTATGAGGATCTCTTCTCCACAATCTTCTACTCAATCTCTTCGCCAAGGTCACCCTCAGGAAATGGAATATCCTCCCTCACCTCCCTACTGACCCAGAGCAGTTACAGGTAGCCATCCTGAATCCCAATCAGCTGGAAATCATTGCTCTTGATATTGGGCACATCCATGTTGTGGGTTGAAGGGCAGATACCTTAAAATTTCTTTAATACCAACCATGTGAACCTTGGCATGGCCATGCTTTCCAGTCTTGGAAGTGCATGGGAAAGGTAGCTGATGACCTCTGAATCTCCAGTCTCAAAGCCCAGGTCATCTGACATTTTGAGAGACTTCTATTCCAAATGCATCCGACATCACTTTCAGTCTTAGTTTCTTGAGTCTCTATGAAATCCCCTCAGTCTTAGGTACTATTTAGGGAAAGTAATGGAGATGAAGAAAGATAAAAGGCTAACTGTTCACTCAAACTACTAGGGGAGACAAAAAGTAGGCAATTATATATAAATAAAATATATACAGGTTAAATGGAGGATAATCAAGAGTAGGAAAGACATTAGCATTAAGGGGAATAAGGAAAGCCTTTTTGTGGCAGGTCAAATTTTATCTGGAACTTGAATAAAGTAAAGAAAGTTAGCAGGGAAAGATAAGAAAGGAGAGCATATTAAGGAATGGAGAAAATCCATTATTATCATTCAAATGTATTCAGATACTCCTGTGATGAAAAAATGAAATTCACAGAAAAGTAAATTACTGGTAATTTTATGTCATCACATAGATTTTTTTTCAATCAATGGATATAAATAGTACAACTACTATTGTATGACAGTTAATAGGGTCCTCAGACTGGGAAAGTTCCAGAAATCCTTGATTCAGTCTGACCCCTTGATTCTACAAATCTTCTGATAGAAATTGAACTACTTGAATAGAAAGATATTTTCATTTGTACCTTTGTGTTCCCAGTGTCTAAGATTTTTTTGACAGCTAGGTGGTGCAATGGATAGAGCATCTGGACCCAAGTCAAAAAGAACTGACTTCTAATCTAGCCTCAGACATTTACTAGCTGTGTGACCCTGAGAAAGTCATTTAACTGCTTCCTGACACAGTTATCTCAAATATAAAGTGGAGATAATGATGCAGGAAAATGATGTAGAGAATTATAAATATGGAAGTATTAAGATCTGTTATCTTAAATGCTGTTAAGTCTTGTTAAAATGGTTGGAGATTTCTCAGTCTTGAGATGTAAACTGACCCCCTATTGACTGTGTATCTTGTCCCTGCTTTCCCAGTCACCTAACCTTGACTGTAGATACTGGTAATAGAGGAAATGACATGTTGAACTTGGGGGTTGGGCACTTTGAGAAAGGAAGGATCATAGCTTTCCTTTGGAAGATACCTGGCCCAAGGTTAAGACCACTCCCCAAGTGCCATACTCTGTCCAACCTACAATAGAAGGGTATTTAATAGGAAGCACTGCTTCTTTGATCTCTCTTGCTTCTTCTGGCCTGTCTCAGGCTGCTTTCGGCTTTTCCTACTAATTTTGGCCAATGTAACTTTGTAACAGAGAGCATGCGAGTTCCTTTGCCATTTTAGAGGCTTTAAATCTTCTGACTTCAGTCTCTAAATCTTTCATAATCAGCAGCAATAATGAATTCACCTGTATCTCAGGGTTGTTTTAAGGAATAAGTGAAATATTATTTATAATCTATTTGACACTGTACTTGTTCTAGTTTTCTTTCTTTCCCATTTAATGTATGTTTTTTGAATATTTGTGCATGATCAGGTAGGTAGACCCAGAGTTACTAAATTACTTGGCCCTTCTACATCCTACAGTGTCCTGTATAATTTTAACAGCAGAGTCTAGATTGGAAATTAGTTCATCTTAATCCACAAATAGTAATCTTGTCTCTGTTCACTCTCTTCAAACATCTTATTCAGTTGAGAGGAAACAAAATATAACCACCAATAGCCCCTAGAATTAGGAAGGAGAAGGGGAGGTCAATCCTTACAAATGTATTGAAATTACATTGTTTAGAAAGTATAGAGAGGAACAACTGGGGAACATAGCCTGTAGAAAAATCAGTCAGCCTCACACAAAATAATTAATATGAAAATTAATGGAATTTCTAATAAGTTGGTCCTGTCTTGCTTCCTATAATTGTGGACTTGGAATTATCTTTGAGAAAGCATCTAATCCAACTACCTCTAGGCAAGAACATAAATGCAACATCTCATAGAATTATATTCCATACTCTCCTTATAGATTTACCACATAGAATATTCTACAGATTCCTTGAGTAACTCATTTAGCAATATACCCTGAGAAAAATATTTATTGGATCTCATTTAAATTCCTCAGTCTGAAACTCAAGTTGTTTGCTCTAATTCTGATTCTAATAGAAGAGCCACTAATTATTGGTTTTAAATTTGCCCTAAGTTTTCTCTTCTCCATGTTAAATAATTATAGCTCCTTTAAACAACTCCTCTTAGGTAATATTTTCCCCATCCTTTAATCACGACTTTAGCACTTTTCTGAATCTTCTTCAAGTCTTTTTTCATGTTACATGAGAAACCAGGATAATAACTTAATATACCAATAGGAGTCTACCTCACAATGAAAATGAAATAAATGCAACATTTTCAGTGATGGCACATTAAATAGCATGTCTTTTACTTGTTCTACCAGTCTGCTGCATTCTCTCTCTCTCTCTCTCTCTCTCTCTCTCTCTCTCTCTCTCTCTCTCTCTCTCTCTCTCTCTATTTTAACAGTGAATTCCAATTGTTCTTTTCCCTGATTTTCACACCATTGTGCTGAACTTTGATCTCTAGTCATAAAATTACAAATATTCCTGATATATCCAAGCCTTTTGCCTAATAATGTGTTGGGATAGTGTTTAAGACCAAATAAATATATGTGACAATTTTTATCATTACCTAATATAAAAAAATTAGCAAGTATGTGCTTGTGTCATTTTAAAGTTAAAAGCAGCATTACTCATGTTATTTTATTACATGATCTTTATTAAAGGATCAAGTGAGATAGTACTTTGAAAGCTCCTTATAAACTTTAAATTTATATTTACATTTTATTATTGTTGTTATAGCATGGTGGAGTGAAAAAAAATTCCCTGGATTTAAATTTGGGGAATGTGGTTTTGGAGGCTGCTTTCTTTGTTGTTAATTACTTACAAACAATATGAAATAAAAGTTCCTCAGAAGTGAAATGTTTAGTCTTACGAAGTAAAAGGTTGCTCTTTTTCCATGACTGATGGTTTTCAGGCAAATGTGAAGATAAGGGCTAAGCAACCCCTTTTAGAATTCCATGATTTTTCCAAGGTGTCATAGACACCTTGGGCAAAATTACTAACAATCTCAGTTTCTTATCTGTACAGAGGAAAATCATATTTAACATATTTATCTTATAGGTGATATAAAGATAAAACAACAATATATTTGAAGTATTTTGTAATTGTAAAATGAATAGAAATTGAGTACCTTTTTATTTTGCTAAATGCTTTCATTTTATTTTTCAGCCAAATATTTCTTTAAAAATGGAAAGAGAAATCATGCAAAGTTAATTCTTACCTTATCCCTAGCTAGATCGGTGACTTTGGACAAATCACTTAACCCTTCTGGGATTCAATTAACTCATTTTGTATAAGTGGATTGTACTAAATGACCATTGAAGTCCATTCCAGCTTTAAATATATTAGCAGTCAAAGGGCCCAGAGAAACCACAATTTAGCTACTATGATTATAAAAATAGTAGGGCAATGGTTATAATATTCAGCTAATCCAGCATTTTTCTTGAAGGCAAAAATATTGGTTTTCTCCTACTTCTCTAAACTGCCAGCTCATCTTTGTCCTTTATATAAATACATATATTACATATTCTGGATCTCCCCATTTTTGAAGATATCCTGTCATTTAAGTTGTAATCGTAAAATGAATCATCACATATCACCTGGACTCATGCAACTACCACCTTATTACAGATGCTTATCATCTCTCACATACATTATTGCAATAACCTTCTAGTGATCTCCTGCCTTATATCTCTCATCACTTCAATCCATCTTTCACATCTTTTAGCTTCCATAAACATATATCTGACCGTATGATTCCCCTACTCAATCCACTCCAATGGCTCCCTAATGCCATTGGAATAAAAGATAAACTCTTCTCTTTAACTTTTAAAGTCATTTATAACCTGACATTAATCTGTCTTTCCAGTCTCATTGTACATTACTGTCCTCATATCTGTTATCTAGTCATAATGGTCTTTTTTCTGTTTTTCACACATAACACTTCATCTTCTATCTCCACTGCTATCTTACACTGTTTCCCTAAAATCTAGAGTATACTAACTTTACTTCAGTCTCACTGAATCCCTATCTTCCTTCAAAATTCTGCTCAGACACCATCTGAGAATCTACTTGAAGCCTCTCCTGATCCTCTCAACTGCTAGGGCACTCGTTCCCTTGTATTTAACTACTTTACATTGATTTATAGTAATTCATTTTACATTTATTCTTTATATTTGTATTTGTTGTCTACTCTGTTAGAATGTAGTTTGTTATTTATGCCCCTAGTAACTAACACAGGTCCAGGCACAGGATAGATATTTATCAGATAATGCTAAATGATGAGAAATGCAGAACATATTCAGTGGAGTATTGACACATATACATCTAAAAGGAAAACATGAAGTTGGCAATTAAAGAAGAGGGGAAAATCTTTCCTTTCCATGAAAGTGAAAGATTGCTTTCAGATCCATAGCCCTTGCTCTACTATTCCTATACTCAGGATGGCCATCTTGAGCAACCCAAGAGTCATATAGTCACTTGCCTTCCTTTAACACATTTTGTACTTCAATAAGAATTTTATTGTTTTCTATGGGAAACTATAAAATCTGAAAAATTCCTCAAAACTTCACATGTGAGGAATTCCACTGGCCCTCATCATGAGCTCTATAGTCTCTCTGGGCTTATTTCAATTTCACAGAGCTTAACACACTTGGAGGATATAGCCCAGCAACGATGGAAGAAATAATATATTTCCGTTATTTTGAACTAATTGTAACTTGTCTTCCTTTCAATTTTTAATTGGTTTCCATATGATCCTCTGGTTGATCATTTCAACAAATGTGGCAGGAACTTTGCTATGTATAGGGAGTGAGGGATCAGGCAGAACTAACTAGTTATATAGTCATCTTGGGTGGTCAAGAATATTGAAGTTTGTGGGGGGGATCCCTAAATATGACTAGAATTGAAACCACCTTAGTTGAATCCATTTTTCCCATTCATTAGTCTTCCTAGCTCAGAAATCCATCAAAAATTAGTTTGAAGTTTTGAAACTGAATGATATGTTGATCTTCCCTAGTATTGCTTTTTGTAGTTCAATGCTTTCCAGGTAAATATGGATACTTTATATATAATTCATGTCTTATGCTATCTGGAAACAGCTCTGGTATTTTTTTTCTCTATGTGTAATTGTCTGATATCTAAACAAAATAATTTACATTTTTTTATTTGTTTGAAAGAGAGATCCTGTCTTTTGTCTTCCCATGTATGCTACCTATTAAACTGGCAGAGAATAAATCACTAGTTAGAAATTAAAGAAGTTTTAGATCTATTAATCACAGAAAATTTAATTGTTAGAAGATCTGATTATATTGCTATTCTTGTCATATGAGTTTGGGTAAGTTACTGAAAAAGTTTTTGACTTGTTTCTATATTTAAAAAAATCACATCTGAATGGTCTGAGTGACTTGACCTGTCAAAGATATGACATAATTAATTGAACAATGGAATTGTCTTTTTTGTTTTGGCTTTCATTAACCTTACTTGGTGTGTAAAAGAAAATACTCTAATTCATCTATGCATATAGAGTCAATCTAGTCAGTCACCTTGACTGTTGCCATTTATTAGGTATTACTATGAATTAAGCACTTTGCAAAGAGTTATGGATACCAAAAGATTCCTAGATCTTAAAGAGCTTGCAGTCTAATAATGGAGACCCAAATACATATATGCAAAACTATGCATATATGATATACATGCAGCATAAAATAGAAATAATCAAAAGAATGAAAATGCTGGCATTAAAGGAAATCAAGTAAGATTTTTTGTAGAGTGATTTTAGGTGAAAATTAAAGGAAGCCAGGAAGCTAGAAAAAAGAGAAGAACATGGAGCTAATGAGCAAGGAAGCTTCAGACAAAGAGGAGAGAAGAGAAAATGCACGGATTTGGTAGATGGGTGGTTTTTTCAAGGAATAACAAAGAAGCCTAAAATATTTGGAAACTAAACAACACCATTTAAAAAAATGAATGGATAAAACAACAAATTCTAGAACGAATTAATGTTTTCATCCTAGATAATGACAATAATGAGAAAACATACCAAAACTTATAGGATACGGTCAAAACAGTTATCAGAGGATATATTATATCTTTAAGTGCTTACATGAATAAATTAGAGAAAGAGGAAATCAATGAATTAAACTCACACCTGTGGGGGTGGAGGGAGGGAAGCAAGATTAAGGGAAAATTATGAAATTCAAAAATAAATTAGAAAAAATAATTAATAAAAAAAGAACTCAAATAACTATTTAGGAAGAAGAAGTTCTGCAGAAAATTGGGTCAGAAGACAAAGGGAGAAGTTGAGACAGAAAAAAAGGATAAGGAAAATTCTTATTATAGAGAAACATTTTCTTTACCACCTGGAGAAATCAGTGTTTCTAAGAGTAAGACACAATATAAAAAGGCCAGGACACAAATGTATAAGACAATATAACAAAAGCTCTTTAAAAATAAGAAAACAAAAATAGCAGCATTAGGAGTTTAAATTTGAGGAGGAACATAAAAAAGACTAGAAAATAGATAAGGGCTATGAATCAAAGAGTAAAAGTCATGGAAAAAAATCATAAGGGAAGATAAAATTGGCAAAAACAAGGGACAAAGAATCCTTTTGGGGAAGAAAAATGCCAAGTAAAACCTTAAAAAAATCCTGAAAAAGGAGGAGAAAAGAAAAAGATTTATTATGATTGCTTAATTGAGAGGAGGGAAAGAAGGAAATAAATAAACTAGAAATAAATAACTAGAAAAGAAGAAAGAACGTAGAACACACAATTTAAACAAAGCTCTAAAACTAGGGAAAGAAGTAACAAGATGGAGCAGAGAGAGACTTAAGCACAAAATGAAGATAGTCAATGGGAACAAGGATGTCATAAAGTAGATTAAATTAAATTAAGTTAAGAAACAGAGTACTGTGTTTACAAGGAAAATAGAGAAGAAAAATATTCAAAATCAGAAAAAACATAATAGACAAGTGGAGAGAAATAGAATGCCTCATCTAATAAATTTAAATGTGAATATGTTAAATAATCAAAAAGAATGAAAAAGTACATGACTGGCTAAGAAAAAAATTATCCATTATTTACAAGAAAAGCAAATACACATATGCATATTATATATACATATGTACATATACATATACATATATACACACATATATATGAGTTGAGTAAGTTAAAATTTTGTTCTCAGAGAAAACAAAAACAAACATTCACTAAATTTATAAATTAGGAAAGCATATTATACTGAAAAGAAATATGGAAAGATCTACTATAGATATTAAATTTATGTCCTACAAATATCTTAGCATCTAAAATCACAAATGAAAAAAAGGAATAAAATATAAGAGGAGAGACTAATAAAATATTGTTAGGAGTTTTCAATAACACTCACTCAATTTGGGATGAGTCTAAATTATTGCCAAAAAAGGGAAATAGAGAATTGAACACATTTATGGAGAATCTAAAACTAAAAGATTTATGCCATAGTTTAAATAGGACTGATAAAGAACATAAACATCCTACAGCAATACACTAACAATGAATATTTCTTGTATTTCAGGGATATTGTAAACAAATATAAAAGGCAGAATTAGTGACCACAGTATTTATAGATTATATTGCAATAAAAATGGTATTCAATTTATATTAATTCAAAGATATAGATGCAAATGGAGTATTGATAGTGAAATCTTAAATAATAATTAAATAAAAACCAAATCAAAGAAAAAAATATTATCATATGAAAGAGAATCAAGATGATTAAAAACAATTCAAAACTCCTGTGATATAGTTAAAGTAGTTTTTAGGTTAATATCAACCATATGAGAATAGATAATAAATATTTAAAAGGCATTGTATAAACTAGGAAACCAAAAAAAGGGAAAATAAATTATAGAAATTATTAATACAATGAAAAATCATTTGCTATGCAGACAACCAAATCAACTCAATAGCAAAAAATTTGAAACTATAATAAAAAGTAGAATAACAATAATCATCAAAACCTACTATAAAACATATGCCAATAAACCCAAGAATAAAAAATCAGTAGAACACCCTCAAAATATAAAAGGATAAAGATCTAAAACAATCCAATCACAGAAATAAAAATATTATTACCTGGAAAGGCACTACTATAATAAAATACACAAATTCACAGGAGAATTACATCACACTTTTAAAAAATTATGTGAATATTATACAGTTTATTCCCCATTATAGAGATACTATATTTGTTTCATGAGCCACACATAGTCCTAATAGCTATACCAAGAGAGGATAAAGTACAGAAAAAAATTACATTAATGAATATTAATTTAAAAATAAATCCTGTCAACCTGACTACAGTGATTTATTCAAAAAATAACTCTTCATAACCAGATGTCAAATGTATCTTCCTAAAACAGATCTTATCAATTTATTCCTTCAATAAACACCAGTGACCCCTGATTGCCTCCTGGATTAAATATAAAATCCACTATAGCACTTTAAAATCTTTTCCATTTCTACCTTTCTGTTCATTATACACTGCACTATCTTCCACCAATGCTGAAATCCAGTGACAGTGGTGTATTTGCTGTTCCATACACATTACAGGTCATTCTCCAAATCTAAACAATTTTATCAATTACATTACCCTAGCTCCCATTTCTGAATTTCTCCTGCTTCATCTCTGCCTCCTACTCTACCTAATTTCCTTCAGTTCACAGTTCAATCTACCTTATGCAAGACCATTTTCCCCAGACTTTAACCTTAAGTGCCATTTCTCTGAGAATTCCCACTTTATCCTACTCTTTCTATACTGGATCCAAATCTTTGGAAGACTAAATATGGTCCTTTTACTCCTCTTCCAAAGTTTTCCAGAATCCTTAAAAGGGTTGGAGTGTCTCTGCTTTTTTCACAGGACTCCAGTTCCTACCATTGATAATTCTCCATCTCCTGCAAATAATATCCATTTAGGCATTAACAGTCAAATTAGTCTTTACAGAGGAGTGGTTACTTCAAAAATAAAATCTAGCAATTATACAAATTTACTTTTCCAACACATGGAAGCCATAATGCTCTTTCTCCCTAAAGTGGAAGGTACCAATTCCATCTTTAGGGAGCTGAAGGAATAATGTCCTTAATAGATTAACACAGTTCATTTAGACCACAATCCCAGTTCCAAGTTCAAAACCACTGTAGACCCCGAATACGAAATTCTCTGCATTCTCAGGGCTGCCTGGAATCTTTATTTTGGGGACACCATAACTCAAAACACACTCTGGTATCTGAAACAGAGAACAAACCACATAAAATGGAGACACTGGTAGGCTTATTGACTGCTGCTACTAACCTATCTCCACTTCTCAGTCACTTGCTATTTCTTTATTTTCTTTATTTCCTTTTTGTTTTTGAAATATTTACTTACTTTTTAAAACTTTTTTTGAACCCTACTATATGCAAAAGCAAGTTTCAACATTTACTTCTAAAATATTGAGGTTCAAATTCTCTCTCTTCCTCCTGCTGCACTCCCCCTCCTCACTTTGAGAAAGCCAGACTAGACAGTTTTCAAATGAAGAAATTAAAGCTATATATAATCATATGAAAAAATGTCCCAAATCACTATTGATTAGAGAACAGCAAATTAAAACAGTGAGGTAACATCTCACACCTATTAGATTAGCCTGGATGAGAAAAAGGGAAGATGATCAATGTTGAGAGATTGTAGGAATATTGGGACATTGATGCATTGCTGGTAGATTTGTGAACAGATCTAACCTTTCCACAAAGCAATATGGAACTATGCCCCAAGATTAATGAAACTATTCATACCCTTTGAACCAGCAATTCTAATTCTAGGTCTATATCCAGAAGAAATTATAAAAACAGGAAAAGTCCTTCATGCTCCCAAAATATTCATAGCAGCTCTTTTTGTATTGGCAAAAAATAATTTGAGGGGATAACCATCAATTGGCTAAACAAGTTATGGTACATGAATATTATGGAGTCTTAGTATTCTATAAGAAACTGTAAATGGTTGGACTCTACAGAAGCATGGAATGAATTACAGGATCTGTTGCTGTGCTAAGGGAGTAGAGTCAAGAGAACAATGTACACATCAACAGCATTATGAGATGAACAGCCTTGATGGATACAATTTGTCTCAATAATCCAGAGAGCTAGGGCAACTGTATTAGAGTGGTAATGTTCTATATTATTACGAAATAGATTAAGAAAAACAAAGGAAAACAAAACATGCAGGAAAAAAGGACCCCTACCAAATCTGATGAACACTTTATAAAAATTAACTCTCAAGTATCTCTTTCCCTTAATCCTAATTCCTCATGCCCAAAATTACTAATTCGCAAATGTGTTTAACAAAATATTCATGAAAAATTCTAACCTGACTGTTCTTTACAGAGGAGAGGATGAGGGCAGGAAGAGTGAAGAGAAAAATAGAATTATGTATATACAAATGAATGATATATAATGAAAATAAATTAAATTAAAAAATGTATAGCCAAAAATACATTACTTCAAAAGTCATGTTGTAAAAGTAAACATAGCAAGTCTCCCCCAAAGAAAGAGAAAAAGCTCAAGGAAAATAAAGTGAGGGAAAAAAAGTTTGTTTCAGTCTGTATTCAGACACCATCAGTTCTAACTTTGGCATGGATAGAATTCTTTATCATAACATCAGAAAAATTACTTCAATATATTTACCCACAGTTACTATTGGTAGCTGTATTTCCATCCATCCTATTCCCCCACTCCTATTTATTCCATTCTCTGTCTCCTTTTACCCTGTCCCTCCCCAAAAGTGTGTTGTAACTGACTATCCTCTCATATGATCTTCTATGACCTACACCCTTCCTTTCCCACCTCCTATTCTCTTTCTCCCATACTTTTTCTCTCTCCTATTGTCCTCTAGGATAAGATAAATTATTCTATATCCAGTTGGATGTTTATGTTATTTCCTCTGAGTCATTTCCAGTGAGTCTCTTTCCATTTCAAAACCTTTTGCTTGCCTCTTTAATGTGAAAAATCTTACCCCATTCTACATTTCCTTTCCTTTGTCTCCTAGTATATTACTTTTTCATCCACTAACTCCATCTTTTTAATATATTATACATTCAAATATTTAACTCCTACTGGACCTTGTCCATGTATGCTCATTCTAACTGCTCTAATGGATGAAAAGCTTCATATAAGTTATCAGTATCATCTTATCATGTAGAAATATAAGCAGTTAAACACCATTAAGTCCCTCATAATTTGTCCTTCCTATCCATCCTCTCTATGAGTCCTATACTTGAAGATCAACCTATCTGTTTGCCTCTGGCTATTTCATCAGGAAAGTTTGAAAGTCCCTATTTAACTGAACATATATCTTTTCCATTGAAAAAAGTATGTTCAGTTTTTCTGGGTATTTGATTCTTGGTTGTAATCAAAGTCATTTTGCCTTCTAGAATATGATATTCCAAGACCTGTGAGCCCTTAATGTAGAAGCAGCTAAATCCTATGCACTACTGACTGCAACACCACATTATTTGAATTGTTTCTTTCTGGATGCTTGTAATACTTTTATCTTGACTTGGGAGTTCTGGAATTTGGTAATAATATTCCTGGAAGTTTTTTTTATTTTCAGTTCTCTTTCAGGAGGTTATTGGTAGATTCTTTCAATTTTTATTTTGCCCTCTTTTCCTAGTATATCAGATCAATTTTCTTAGATTATTTCTAGAATTTTTTCAAATCATGATCTTTCAGGTAGTCCAATAATATTTTAAATGATCTCTTCTAGTTCTGTTTTCCAGGTCATTTTTTTTCAAAGAGATATTTCACATTTTCTTCTAGTTTTTATTCTTTTGATTTTGTTTTATTGTCTCATGATTTCTCACAAAGTCATTGGATTCACTCAGCTCCATTCTACATTTGAAGGAATTAATTTTTTTTCAGAGAGCTTTTGTATCTCCTTTTCCATATCCTCAATTCTGATTTTTAAGGTATTATTTTCCTCATTAGTCTTTTGCACTGCGTTTTCCTTTTTATCAAATGGAATTTTACGATATAATTTTCTTCAGTACTTTTGCAAATTCCTTCACCAAGCTACTGATTTAATTTTCATGATTTTCCCATTTCATTCTCATTTCTCTTCCCAAATATTCCTCTTTATCTCCCTTATTTAATTTTCAAAATCTTTTTTGGAACTTTTCAATAGCCTGTGAACAGTTCATATTTTTTGGAGCTTTTGTATACAGAAACTTTGATTTTGTTATCTGGGTATATTTTGATCCTCCATAGAACCAAAGTAATTGTCTATGGTTGAATTTGTTTTCTTTTATTGTTTGCTCATTTCCCAGTCTATGATTTAATTTGATTTCTGCTTCCAGGGTGGAGGAAACACTATCCCACTCTTCTTAGGGTTTTTGAATCTGTTTTCAGGGATACCCTCCAAGGGAACTCAATTCCTTAAAAATCTTAGGAGAGGCTCTGGCTGCTCTCCTGACCTTTGTTCTGGTCTGTAGATAACCAGAAGCACACCCCTCTTCCCTGAAGCTGTGGGGAGGGTCCCTACTCTGCTAAGGAAGTATGGGGCCCCAGACTGCAATCTGGATTTGAGTATGGGCAAAGACCCAGAGCACTGCCTCATGGAGAGGAAAGAGACATCTGCTATCTCACCTGACCCCCCCCCCCTTACTGTATGTGGACTGAGGGTACTGAAAGCAGTTGCTGGGTGGCTCTCTAGACCTGCTCCAGGTTCCTGGGACTGGATCTGTGCTGAGGTCTGTGTTAAATTGGGCTCCCCCTCACTCTGATGCAGAAAAGGTTTCCTGCTGACCTTCCAAGTTGTCCTTGGCAATCGCTAAGCTGAGGTGTGGAAACTGCCACCATTTCCACAGACCCAGCCTCCCAACAAGCTGCTCCTGGATGGCTAGAGCCAATTTGCTTAGGTGGCAGTGCTGGTCTTTTCTAATCCCTGTGTAATAGACCCTTTTACTCAGATCTTCCAATTTTTCTTCGGCTGGAAAATAGTTTCACTCAGTCTTTTTGTAGGTTTTGCCACACTAGAAGTTTGTTAGAGTCATTTTTTAAAGATATTTGGAGTGGTGGGGAGAGAGAACTGGCTGGAGTTCCTGCCTTCATTCTGCCATCTGGGGTCAGCCTCTGCCCACTTCCTATCTTCTCAAGCCAACACTTCCCTGAAATAGCTCTCTATAAAGTTATAAATGACCTCATTCTTGTCAAAACCAATGGAAACCTTTATGTCCACATTTCTATTACCAAGCTGCTAAATGTGATACTGTGAATCACCTGTTCCTTCTTGATATCTTCTCTTACTTTTGTTTCCAGAAATCTTGATGTCCTCTTACTTTTGCTTTCCTTTCTATCTTTTATTGGCTTTTCAATTATTTCTCCTTCCCTTAAATATGGATAGGCTGTCAAAGACCTGATCTCAGCCTTCTTTTCATCTTTAACTCTTTTCTGATAATGTCATTCATTCCAGTGGGTTCAATTATTACCTTTATAATGGCGATAATTATGTCTATACCCCATAGCAAAGATGTCATGAACTGAACTGTTGAGAGTGGAAGACTAATTTAAAGTCAAGTAGAAGACAGAAGAGTGGCTTATGTATTAAGTTTTTCAAGGAATTATTATTATTATTATTATTATTATTATTATTATTATTATTGTATACTATTAAACTTTATCATTGAATTATATCTGCGATTAGCTTTTAGCTTTATGAATATGTGACTGCACTTTCTTTCCAAAAATGATTTATTCCACTAAAACGTTTCAGAAAGAGATGAGCATAATACCTAGGTGAGGTTTGATAAGTATTTCTAACTTGAGAAGATTTACCATAGATTGTACTATTTTAGAAGATTCAAGAATTTATGATCACTTCTACTCAAGAAAAAATAATTCACTTTTGGAATAGGAGGAAAAAGAGGAGACAAAAGGAGGAAGAGAAGGAAGAAGAAAGGAAAAAGAAGGGGGAGGGAGGAGAAGAAGAAGAAGGAGGAGGAAGAGGAATAGGAGGAGGAAAGAAACAAGAAAGAAAGCAAGGAGGAGGAAGGAAGGAGGGAAGGAAGTAAGGAAAGAGAAGGAGGAAGAAGGAAGAGGAGGAAAAGAGAAGAAGTTAAGGGCAAAGAGAATTAGGAAAAGGAGGCAGAGGAAGAGGAGGGAGACAATGAGCAACAGAAACAACTGATTTAAATCTTTCAGTTGTCAACCAGTTTTAGCATCATATATACATAATAAGAAAGCTTAATTGGGAGAATCAAACAGGCAGATTTAATTTTGCTTTGGCTCCACTGCATCTGTTGGAAATTTGCTGGTCCTTACACTCTCCAGTGGAGCAGAACATATTGAAGAATAGATTTGGCAAGGCTCTTAGGACACTTGAAAATATCCCATGAAGTTGCCAAGTTTTTATTTTAGCTTTTGTGAAGAGTTGCTAAGTTTTGTTTATGATTATTAATGGATTCTAAACAGTACCAAAGAGATTGGAGAAAATGAATTTGTAATTATTGTTCAAGGGAATTAATTTTGAAGTGAAATGTTGTTTGGAAAACAAAACCTGGAAAGGATAAAATCTCCATAGAAAAGCCAGAGCAAATTGCAAATGTGAATTAAGATTTCAAGCATTCAGTTAGCCCCATCACATTGACGTCTTCCAGGGTAAATGTAGTCTTCAGCGGCTTGTTGTCTTCATGAGTCACAGTTTTCTTTTATTCCTGGTGTGAGTATTGAATTCCAACTGCATTTTGTCATCCCCTAGTCACAGCCTTACTGCAACATATTTGAATGAAAGAAGAAATACTTCAAATCTATTTATTTATTTTCTAAAATATTATTCAGGTTTTTAAAAAAAATTCTTACATCAATTTTGAGCTATGAAATATTTGTGCATTATTGTCTATGTATGTGTGTTCTTTTGTGATTCTGTGTAGAAGTATTTTTTTCAAATAGAGCTTAGTATAGCAGAAGACAATTCTAAAAACAAACAGGATAATTTTCTTTCGTAGGAATTATAGAAAAAAATCTCATTTCATTTAACTTAATTGACTTTGTTGAATATCTACAAGGGTAGCAAAACAGATGTAAGAGATTCTGTCTCCAAAAAGAAAAACAGAATACACTCCTTACAGCAACTGAAGTTTTCTTTTTCTGAAACCACTGGAACAAGAAGGAAATGTTGGCAATAGTGCCAATTTAGAACAGGGGGAAGCTGGTTTCAGATTCCAGTTCTGTCTTGTAACCAAAGGTAAAACATTTTGATCTTCCAAACTTTAATTCACTGATCTGTACCCATCAAGGTTTATTTGTCAAATATAATGATCATTTTTGTCTTCATCTTTCTCAATATCTCTGAGGCATTTGACACTATTAACCACTTCAGTTTCCTAAATGCTTTCTCCTCTTTGGGTCGATATGGTTTTATCTTGGTTATCCTTCTCCTCTTTAGTCTTCCATGTTGAATGCATATACATACTACTCCTGCTAAATGTGGCAACATCACCAGGATCTTCTCTTAACTTTCTTATCTTTTTTCTCTCTAGTCTATTATTGGGCACTTAATTATCTGATAAATGTTAAATTGTCTACAGTAATTTGATGACGTTCAGATTTGCATAGTCCATCCTAGTCATTTTCTTGAGGTTTAGGCCTAATTCAAAACATACTTACATAACATTTCAAATTGCTTGATGTCCTTGAGAACTCAAATTCAACATGTCCATAAAGGACTCATTATCATTCCTACCAAATTTACCTCTCTTATGAACCTTCCTGTTGTCAAGAACATCAGCATCCTCCCAATCACCGAGGCTTCTACTTGATTCCTCACATATTCACTCTACATATCAAATCAAATGACAAATCTTTGTCATTTGGATATCTGTAATATCTCTTGAATAAGTTATCTTTCCTTCATATACAGTTACCAGTTTATCCCAAGTCCTCATTACCTCTCACAAGAACTATTTTAATAATCTCATGATTAGTACCTATAGTCTCTCTCCATGTAAATTCATCTTCTAAACATCCACCATTTTTCTTCCATAGAGTAATTAGTCAAGTAAATATCCCTCCATAACCTACTAATAAATTGGCCCCAAACATTATTTCCTTTAGAATCAAATACAAACTTCATTGTTGTTTTTAACAACATGCTCTCCCTCTATTTTTAGCCTTCTTGCACATTACTCCCTTCCATGTCTCAAGTCTTTCCACATCTACAATTTATCTACAATTTATCAGCCATAAACATACCAAAGTGCTATTCTTAAAGTTCAAATCTCTTCATATCATTGCCTTCCCCAAATTTTGATGATGCTCTATTCACTCTAGGATTAAAATACAGATTTCTGCTTGGCATTTAAGCTCTTCATGTCTGACTTCAGCATGCATCTGCAGGCTTATTACAAATCACTCCTCTCTGTTGTCCTACATACTATTTATCATTCATGATATCATCATGAAACAAATATCCTATAGGTGCTAATGATATTTCTGTGATTTTTCTTGTTTTATTCTATACATTTCTTCTGTTTCCCAAAATAATTGTATTTAAAATATTTATACCTAAATACAAAATTCATTTTCTAATATTGCAATGTATTTAATATTGCTAATTATATGCACAAGTTCAAGTTCAAGGCTAGGGTTCCCCACATCCAAAGGCCACTTGACTTATAACACTCTCTGGACTTCCTAACTCTATGTTCACTCCATTGGATCATGTCTATCTAGATGATAAACAGCCCCTTTATAGACAAATTATTCATGAAATGATGGGGAACTACCTCTGAGCTACATTTTAAAATTGTCGATGGATTTGAACCCCAAACTCAAGAAAGAGATTCATTAGATGGGGTTCTACATATGCAGGCCACTGTCTAATCCCTTATACCCTCTTAATTTTGCACTAACATTTTACTCTCATTCTATGCACACAGTCAATAATTTTACACCCTCTACCACAAATACCTGGGGATTAGATTTCAAACAAAATTAACTGGAGCCTAGATTCCAAACACATCTCTTTCTACTAATTATTAGTAGCAAGAGAAATGTCTTGATGCTTTATTATAAATCACATGAATAGGGCAATTAATAATAATATAGGTATTTGAATGTCTCTCCAAACTTCTGATTGAAGTCAACTTTTTACGTCCAGTTCTAATAAAGAGATTATAGAACATTGCTATTTCTTTATTTTTAATTTAAAATTTTATTTGTTCCAATTGTATAAAAACAATTTTAATAATCTATTTTCTTAATTTGGAGTTCCAAAATCTTTCCTTCCCATTCTACATCCCACTGCCCATTAAGAAGGCTAGCAATTTCACATAAATCACACATGTCATGCAAAAATATTTCCATGCAAGTCATGCTGTGTTAGAAAACACAGAAAAAATATTAAATAGAGAAAAAAAATCTTAAATCTGTATTTAGCCTCCACTAACTAATTCTTTTTCTGGAGATGGATAGCATCTTCATCATAAGTCCTTTAAAATTGTCCTGGCTCATTATATTGCTGAGAATAGCTGAGTTATTCATACAATATTGCTATTACTGTTATTAAAATATTCTCATTATTATCATTTAACTTCTTTGAGGCAATTAAATGTTAATTAGTCAGGGTCACCTAGTATCTGAGGCTGGATTTGAACTCAGGTCTTTCCTTACTCCATATCACTGTACCACCAAGCTACCTGGATCAATTCACTGTGCATCAGTTTCTGTGTTTCCAGTATTTTTGTGAGTGCATCCTAATCAGATAAGCAAACTGAAATCTTTGAAATTCAAACAGCTTGCCAGAATTCACACAAACCAAAAAACCATCAGCATGAGGTCTTGAATGCAGATCATTTTTTTTTTAGGTTTTTGCAAGGCAAATGGGGTTAAGTGGCTTGCCCAAGGCCACACAGCTAGGTAATTATTAAGTGTCTGAGACCGGATTTGAACCCAGGCACTCCTGACTCCAGGGCTGGTGCTTTATCCACTGTGCCACCTAGCCACCCCTGAATGCAGATCTTCTAATTAAGAAATCATGTTCTGTTATAACAAGCTAACTTTCTAAGAAGACTTATAGCATCAGAACTATTCCATCCCCATCCTTGAATGGATGCTAAAATTAAATTTATTCTATTATCATGAAAGGATCCTAACATTAAGGGGCAATGATAAAATGAAATGACAGATGCCTAATATCTGATGAACTAACACATTTTAAAAAATTGACCCTTTACACTGTAACAATCACTTCATTATTTTTTAATGTGTTTCCAGCAACATCTTTTGATGTTGCATCATTTTTTTCCAATAGGAAGTTAGACAAATAAATTAGAAGAAATTTTATAAAATATCTGTAGGATGTGACTGGATTTGAAGAGTAAATTTGTATCTTCTTTTTTAGCAAGTTATTTTATTTTTAGTTTTATTTTTCAAATTACATGCAAAGGTAGATTTTAATATTCATCTATTTGAAAGTTTTTGAGTTCAACAATTTTTCTACCATCCACCCTTCCCCATGGCAGTGAACAATCTCATAAAACTTATACAAGTTCAGTCGTGTTTTACATATTTCCACATTAACCATATTGTGAAAGAGAAATTAGGACTAAGGGTTAAAAACCATGAGAAAGAAAGAAAACGCATAAAAATATTGAAAAGTAAACATAGTGTTTTTTGCTCTCAGTTCAGCCTTTATATATTTTTTTCTGGTTGTGTAAGGCATTTTCCATAACAAGCCTCTCAATTTCACTTGATCACTGAACTGCTGAGAAGAACTGCATCTATCATAACTGATTCTTCCACAGTGTGTTAATGTGTACAATGTTCTCTTGGTTCTGTTCACTTTATTTAATATCAGTTCATGCAAGACTTTCCAAGATTTTCAGGAGTCCAGCTGTTCGTGATTACTTTCAGAGCAATTGTACTCCATAAATCATAATTTGTTCAGTCATTCCTCAAGTGGTGGACATTCTATTCAACATCCAATTCTTTGACCCAGAAAAAGAGCCACTATAAACATTTTTTGTTCATGTGAGCCATTATTATTATATTAGCTCAACCTAACCATGAGCAATTAATATTTTCCAATTGTTTAGATCCATTTGTGTGGAAAGCATTTTGTAACTGTATTCATATAGTTTCTGGGTTTGTCTTAGGAGGTAGATTTCTAAGTATTTTATGTTATCTACAGTTACTTTAAAAGGAATTTCTCTTTCTGTCTTACTCTTGATTTATTTGATTATATTGTAGAAATGCTGTTGATCCGTGTCTTTTAATTTATATCCTGCTATTTTGCTAAAATTCTTAATTGTTTCAAGATGTTTTTAGTCTTTTTTCTAGGGTTCTCTATGTACTCTATCATATGGTCTGTAAAGAGTGAAAATTTTGTTTCCTCAATATTTCTTCTAATTCCTTCAATTTCCATTTCTTTTCTTATTACTAGTAGTGGTGATAATGGGTACTCTTGTTTCACCCCTGATCTTTTTGGGAACACTTCTATTTTATCCCTATGCATATAATATATGTTGATAATTTTAGATAGATATTGTTTATCATTTATGGAAAACTCAATTTATTCCCATGATCTCTAGTGCTTTTAATAGAAATAAGTGCTATATTTTGCCAATAGTTTTTTTGGCATTCATTGAGATAATCATATGCTTTCTGTTAATTTGATTATTGATAAGGAATTATATTGACTTTTTCCTATTATTATATCATGCTGCCTACCAGGTATTAATCCTACCTGAACATACTGTATTAACTTGTAATCTCTGTTACAATGTTATTTAAAATTTTGCACCAAATATTCATGAGGGATATTAGTTTATAACTTTCTTTGCCTGTTTCGGCTTTTTTCTGGTTTAGGTATCACCATCATATTGGTGTCATAAAAGGAATTTGGAACAACTCCTTTATCTGTTTTTAAATAATTTATATAGAATTGGAATTAATTGTTCCTTTAATGTTGGATAGAACTTGATTGTAAATTCATCTGGGTCTGGAGATTTTTTTAATAGGGAGTTTATTGCTTTTTTTTTTCATTATACCAACATTTATATAAACATTTAAATATGTAATTTTTCTTCTAACAACTGCTTTGACTGCATCCCTAAAATTTTGGGATGATGTCTCATCATTATTGACTTGGATAAAATTGATAATTCTTTCTGTGTTTTGTTGTTTGATTCACTTTTTCATTAAAAGTGGGTTATTCAGTTTCAAATTAATTTTTAGTTTATCTTCCCAAGGCCCTTAATTTATAGATATTTCCTTGCATTATGATCTTAAACAGATGCATTTAATTTTACTTTCTGCATTTAATCTGAGGTTTTATGTCCTAGTACAGGATCAATGTTAGTATAGTCATATACTACAGAGGAAAAGGCACATTCATTTTTTTATTCCCATTCTTTCTGCAGAGGTCTATCATTTCTTAGTTTTCTAAAATTATCTTCACCTTCCTAAATTTATTTTGGGGGGGGAGTTAGATTTGGCTAATTATGAGAGAGATTGAGATCCCTCACTATTATGTTTATGTTGTCTATATCTCCCTAAAACTCATTTAACACCTCTCTAAGAAACTTAGATGCTGGGGTGGCTAGGTGGCATAGTGGATAAAGCACCAGCCCTGGAGTCAGGAGTACCTGGGTTCAAATCTCGTCTCAGACACTTAATAATTACCTAGCTGTGTGGCCTTGGGCAAGCCACTTAACCCCATTTTCCTTGCAAAAAAACCTAAAAAAAAGAAGCATAGATGCCATAGTATTTGGTGCATTCATTTATTTATTTGCTTGTTCTTTTATGTTTTGCATGGTATTGAGGTTAAGTGATTTACTCAAGGTCACAGAACTAAATAAGTTTTAAGTGTCTTAGTTTGGATTTGAATTCAGGTCCTCCTGACTCCAGAGACGCTGCTCTATCCACCTAGCTGGCCCTCTTAGTTGCATTTATGTTTAATAATGATATTACTTATTTCCTCTGCTTGCTGCCCATCTTTGGTGCATTTATATTTAATATTGATATTACTTCATTTCATCTTTTATCTTTAAAGAAGATACATTTTTCTCATGAGCTAAAGTATCATGCAAAGCAAAATCACTTCATGATACATTTATACTCACCCCCTCTGAGTAAACTCCCTTTAACTGAAACTAAAGTACCAATAAAGCAAAATGTTTTGTGATCTATTTCTACCAAGACTCTTCAAAAACACTCTCCTAATGTTCCAATAATACTTCATCATATCATATAATGCAAAATCATTTCATTATACAAATCCTCTAAGTACCCTCCCTCCAACTATATTCAACATCTATGAGCTGAAGTAACTCTACCTAAAGCATTATCACTTTCATGATCACGATATACCCATACTTTCTTAAGTATGCATCTTTTAACTATTCTAAAGGAGATACATTTCTCAAGAATTAAAAGTATTGTTTTCCCCCTTAGGGATGTATATAGTTTAATGTTGTTGACTGATGTTTTCTCCTTTTTGTTTATCTTTTTATGCATCACTCAAATTTTTCATTTGAAGATCAAATTTTCTGTTTAGTTTTGGTCTTTTTTAATCAGATAAGTTTGGAAGACTCTATTTCATTGAAAATCCATCCTTTCTTCTAAAAAATGTGCTGAATTTTCCAGTAGTTGATTCTTGGTTGTATTCCAAGGTCCTTTGCCCTCTGGAATATCATATTCTACACCTCTAATCTTGTAGTGTTGAAAATGATAAGTTTTGTATAATCAAGATTGTGATTCCTTTGTATTTAAATTGCTTCATTTTGACTATTTTAATATTTTCTCCTTTAGCTGAGAATTCTTATATTTGACTGAATATTGCTTGGAGTTTTTATCCTGGGATCACTTTCTGGATAGATTATTTCTCTTGGATCTATTTTCCAGGTTGGTCATTTTCCCTAAGAGATTCTTTATATTTTCTTCTCCTGATTCAGTCTTTGAGTTTTGTTTGATGGAATCTTGGTATCTCATAGTTTCTGTTTGTTCTATCCTAATTTTTAGCATTTTATTTTCTTCACTTAGTTTTTGGTTGGTAAATTTTACTTTTAAATGAATTGTTTTCATTTTCCAGTTGGCCAATTTTAGTTTTTTCCACTTGATCTATTTTATGTTATGATGAGTTGTCTTCCTTTTCCAGTTGGTTATTTTAATTTTAAATGTGTAGATTTCTTTTTCTTTTTTGGTCAATTTCATTTTTATAGTAATTCATTTCTTCAGTCAATTTGTTATTATTCTCTTGTCTGGCTCTCATTTCTTTTCCTTGTTTTTCTCTTCTTTGGTTTTTAAAGTTCTATTTGAGCTCTTCCCAAAGGTCTTTTTGGTTTTGAAGCCTCTTCATAAACTCCTTTGATATTTCACATGCAGGAATTTTGTCACTGTGGTCCTCTTTTGAAATGACATTATTCTTGTCCTTATCAGAATAGTAGCTATCTACAATTAGCACTTTTTTGTTTATACATATGTTGACGGCCGAGCATTGGTCGTCGGTCATAAGGAGTTTAGTCCCAAGCTTTTTGTACTGCAATCAGGATATGGTCCCTGGTTTAATCCTTTGCTTATGGTGTTTTCTATGTAGCAGTCTGCCTTTATTATTGCTAATGTAGCAGTTTATTCTTTCTGTTAGGTTAGTTTAACACAGTCCCATCTGTTGCACAACCAATCCCAAGACTCAAACTTTGGTTTCTAACCCAGGGCTGTTACCCTAATTACTGACCTAAAAAACCCTGGCTTGCTGAGCTTGACTTAGATGCCCTGTGGTTAAGAGCCTTCTAATGACTTTCCAGTCCTTCTAGCTATGCTGGTCTACAGTCACCTTATACTCAGGGGAGACAGACCTTTACTGAAGATCCTCCCCAATATCTTAAGTTGACAATTTGCTTCACTCTCTTTTGTTTTGGATTTGTAGCTTTAAAGTCTGTATAGAGGCTTCATTCAGGAAGACCTCCAGGAGCCTCCTAGCTTCATGTTATCATCTTGGTTACACCCTGGAAATGTGAGCATGTTCTTTTAAGACAAGAAATGCCACAAAAAACAAAATGGAAACTAAAGATTCTGTGAGACACCAAGATTCCATCAAACAAACCCAAAAGGCTGAAACAAGGTAAGATGAACTATAGTTCTCTGTAGCTGGCTCATAAGACTATAGATATAGTGCTGGACCAAAGCAGTCATTCATTTTTACCTCTTGTTTTACATATTAGGAAATTGAGTGCTGTTAAGACACAATTTCTCCAAGGGTACATTTCTGCATGTTTTATAAATAGAAGATATGTGATTGTAAACTGGGACTTCTGATTACAAATCGAGCATTCTTTGAACTGTTCAGTGTGGATCCATCATGGACTATTGATATATCATAGAAGAAAAACACAGTGGTGCATCTCCATATGGGATTGAGTTTCTAAGATTAGCTTCTTCCTCTATAAAGAGGTCCTTATGGCGACGCCAAGATGGCGACATGAAAGGATGAGTCTTAGAAGTTCTCTGATAAAACTCATCAGCTAAGGACTCTAACTAAACTTTCGAGAGACAGAACCCACAAACGGACCCATTGAGGCAGTTCTCCTACTCAAGGTAACCTGGAAAAGAGCAGAAAGGCTCTGCTCCTGGGTCGGAGGGGTGGCCCCCCAGAGGGGTGGCTCGCCAGAGCTAAAGAACTTCAGCCTCCCGGAGGCAGCCCCAGGGCACTGGGAGCCAGGGCTCACAGCAGCAGGAGAGTCTTCTGAGCTGCACCCTGGGGTGAACTGGGCACAAAGTGGGGGAACAGCGGGGGACCTCTGCCAGAGCAAGCACGGGGAGCCCAGCCCTCAGGGCACACAGCCAGCAGCTTGGTCTTTCCCCAGCCCTGATCCAGGGAACAGAAGCAGAAGGAGCCCATAAGCAGGAGCCCCCAGGGCATGAGCCCATTGAGCTGGGGGAGTGGAGTGAAGAGAGACTGCTGAGCTCTGTCCTCTGCCTCTGGAACAGTACTCTGGGGTTCTGACCACATTCAGATCCTGATCGCAGTCTAGCCCCCTGCAAAGAACAGCAGCAGCCCCCCCACATTGGCCCGTGGCAGAGGGGGGTGCTTATGGTCATTCACAGACCAGGAGGGAGGACAGAACCTCACATACTGAGACCCTTGTGGGAGTGCCCTGAAAGCTCAGGAAGCACCCCAAAACTAGGTCCAGGCTGGGAAAATGAGCAAGCAGAGAAACAAAAGGAAGAATATTGAGAAATATTTTGCAAATGAGCCCAAGAAGGATCAAAATACTCAGTCTGAAGGTGAGGAAGCACAAGCTCCTGCATCTAAAGACTCCAAGAAAAACAGAAATTGGGCTCAGGCTATGAAAGAGCTCAAAAAAGACTTTGAAAATCAAATGAGGGAGTTGGAAGAAAAACTGGGAAAAGAAAGGAGAGAGATGCAGGAAAAACATGAAAATGAAGTCAGCAGCTTAGTCAAGGAAATCCAAAAAAATGCTGAAGAAAATAGCATGCAAAAAACCAGCTTAGGTCAAATGGATAGAACAGTTCAAAAAGTTATTGAGGAGAAGAATGTTTTAAAAAGCAAAATTGGCCAGATGGAAAAAGAGATAAGAAAACTCTCTGAGGAGAACACATCCTTCAGACAAAGAATAGAATTCAGGGAAATAGATGAATTTACCAGAAATCAGGAATCTATACTTCAAAACCAAAAAAAATGAAAAATTGGAAGAAAATGTGTAATATCTCTTTGAAAAAAAACAACTGATATGGAAAACATACTTAGGAAAGATAATTTAAAAATTATTGGAATACCTGAAAGTCATGATCAGGTAAAGAGCCTTGACATCATTTTCAAAGAATTACTACAGGAAAATTGCCCTGATATTCTAGAAGCATAGGGAAAATAGAAATGGAGAGAATCCACCGATCCCCCCAAGAAAGAGATCCCAAAAAGCCAACCTCTAGGAATATTACAGTCAAGTTCCAGAACTCCCAAGTCAAAGAGAAAATATTACAAGCAGCCAGAGTGACACAGTTCAAATGTCAAGGAGCTGCAGCCAGGATCACACAGGACTTAGCAGCAACTACATTGGAAGCTTGTAGGGCTTGGAACATAATATACCGGAAGGCAAAAGAGCTTGGAATGCAGGTAAGAATGAACTACCCAGCAAGGATGAATGTCCTCTTCCAGGGAAAAAGATGTACTTTCAATGAACCAGGGGAATTTCAAATGTTCCTTTTGGAATGGCCAGAGCTGAACAGAAGGTTTGATCTTCAGATACAGGACTCAGGTGAAGCATGGAGATTGGAGGAGAGGGGGGAAATATGAGGGACTTAATGACGATGAACTGCATGTATTCCTGCATAGAAAAATGATACTGATAATACTCATATGAACCTTCTCAGTTAATGCAGGTAGAGGCAGCTTTTATAGTTGAAGCACAGGAGAAAGCTGAATTCAAAGATAAAATATGGTGTAAAATTGGAGTCAATAGAAAAAAAGGGAAATGGAATGGGAGAAAGAAAAAGGAGAGGGGGAACAGTCCAAGATATTTCACATAATAAGATTTTTTTTATTACAATGAGCTATTGCAATGATATGGAAGGGGGGAGGCAAGGGGGAATGAGGGAAACTTTGCTCTCATCAGAGGTGGCTAGGAGAGGAAACAGAAAATATACTCAATGGGGTATAGACATCTGGAGTAAGAAGGAGCGGGGAGCAGGGGGAAGGGGTGGGGATGTGAATAAAGGAGGAGAGGATGGACCATGGGGGGAGAGTGGCCAGATATAACACATTTTCTTTCTTACTTCTTGCAAGGGGCTGGGAATGGAAGGCCTGCCCAGGACCACAGGGCCAGGTGGATTCTGGGCCTAAGGGGTGGTTGTGGGGCTCAGGGCTTCTTGGCCCCAGGACCAGGGATCTGTCTGCTGCATTACTCAGTGACCCTACAGCAGAGTCAGAGTGAAAGGAGAGAGAAAATATAGTACATGGTAGTGGAGAAATAAGAAAGGAGGGAGTTGCGATCAGCAATGGCAATGGTGGAAAAATATGGAAGTAACTTTTGTGATGGACTTATCATAAAGAATGTGATCCACCCGTGACAGAGTTGTTGGTGTTGGAACAAAGACTGAAGCACATTTTTTTTATTATTATTTGGGGGAGGGTGCAGGGCAAGTGGTGCTGGGTGGCCTGCCTGGGGTCACATAGAAGGGTGATCTTTGGGTGTCTGGGGCCGGATTTGGACCCAGGTATTCCTGGCTCAAGGGCCAATGCTTTGTCTGCCACCCAGCCACCCCTACTATTATTACTATTTTATTTTTTGGGGGGTCTTTTTTTTTCTTCTTTTTGGTTTTTGCAGGGCAGTGGGGATCTGGTGGCTTGCATGTCACATGGCTGGGTGATTGTTGGGTTTAGGAGGCTGGATATGGACTGGGGTGCTTCTGGCTCCAGGGCTGGTGCTTCGTCCATTGTGCCACCCTGCCATACCTACAATTATTACTATTATTCTTTTTAATTTTAATTTTTTTCTCTCCCCTTTACTTTTTTCGCCCAAGCAAGTCTATCTATATTCATGGGGGCAAGGGTTATTTTGTTTACTTGTAAACAACAATACTTCATTAATCCAAAAAAAATTGTATAAAATGAGAATAAAAGATAAATAAAAAAAGAGATCCTTATGCATCTTTATAAGTTTCTCAAACAGCTAACTTTTCCTGCATGTGAAATAATGCTCGTTTGTTTCCATTTAATTGACACATATGGTTATCAAATTTCTATATATATATATATATATATTTGTATGTCATATTGTCATATAGTGACAAAAACTGTATTTCATGGTTTTAAATTCACAACAAAGAAAATGTCATTTCAGATGTCTAAGAACACTCAAACAACTTATATGAAATTTTTAAAAAATTATTTATTCAGGGCCATAGGGTTAAGTGACTTGCCCAAGATCTCACAGGTAGATAATCATAGGTGTCTGAGGGCAGACTTGAACTCAGGTCTTCTGATTGCAGGTCTGGTGCTCTATCCACTGTACCACCTAGCTTCCCATTAACTTATAATTAATTGTAAATGAGAAAGAAACATATTAAAATCACTTATATGCTTAGTGATTGCATCACTCTTATGATCCCATCTTCTCATTAATAAGTTGATTTATGAATGAATGTGTTGAATTCAAAGTGAAAAGATTTATTTTCTCCTTTATTCTCTTTAGCAAGGAATAAAGGTTTTCTATGAAATAAATAATAAAGAGGGAAGCTAAGAAACATTTCATATTTGATTTATTTTTTTTCTAAAGGACATTTCTTTTGAAAAATCTCATATTGCCCATCAAGGTATTTTAATACCTTGAATCACTTGCCTACTTTCAAGGATGTGATGGCACAGTTATCTGATGATATTCTAGCCATAAGATATATGACTTCTCACACTGGAAAGTGTTGAGATTTTGAACACTTCATATAACAGATTCATCTGTTGGAGTCTCAAAATATACTCTTCCCTCCCACTTACTAGTTGCTGATAAAGCTTACAAAGAATCTAAAGTCCAGGACATACAAGGGATTTAGCAAATTATGAATGAAGTTTTTTTTGTGCTTTTCTTATTAAAACTAACAATTTTCACATTTAAAAAATTGCTTTCATCTTAGCGATTAACTATAGAATATAGCAAAGTGAGAAAGTATACAGTATGAAGTTTTTTTATGAAATCCCAACAGAATTTAATAAATATTGAATCTCAAAAAAATATTGGATGGCTGATGAATTGAATGATCGCTAATGCTTCCTCCAATTAAAACTTTCTTCAGTTTCAAAGTTTATACAAAGAACACCATTTTGAACTCAGGAAATATTGAAATTTAATTCTCAGTTCTGCTACAGTGTGACTCTGGCTAAGTCATCCAAATTTTGTTTTGTTTTGTTTTTTGCAAACAAAACCAAAGTTTCTTCATTTGAAAACAAAGATTTAAACTAAATGATCTTAAATTTTCCTTGGAGGGTAAATCGTATAATTTTGATAGTTTATTATAAATTTAAGCAAAAAAATAGCATTATGAAAAGATGGATGAATAGAAATGAATACCCTGCTTGTTTTTTTTCTTTTAAAGTAATTATTTAATATTTAGTTCTTAGTCATTAAGCACTCTGAAAATATCCCATAACCTTGTATTTACTCTCTATACTACACCTATTATAGAGATCAAGGGATAAAGGAACATTTTTTTTATATTTTTTGCAAGGCAAATGGGGTTAAGTGTCTTGGCAAGGCCATACAGCTAAGTACTTATTAAGAGTCTGAGGCTGGATTTGAACTCAGGTACTCCTGACTCCAGGGCAGGTGCTCTATCCACTGTACCACCTAGCTTCCCCAATAAAGGAACATTTTAAACATTTTCAAATTATCTGTAAAGAAATTTAACAAGACTTTTTTAAAATTTTGAGTCTCAAATTCTAACCCTCCCTCTATCTCTCCCTTCTACTTAAAAAGGCAAGCAATTTGATTTTGATTGCACTTGTGAGGTCATGCAAATAGATTTCCCTGGTGAAAAAGAAAACATTCAAAATAAAACAATGAAGACAAAATTTTAAAGAGTGTATTTAAATCTGAATTCAGAGTTCATCAGTTTTCTTTTTGGGCATGGAGAGCAGTTTTCATCAAAGGTCTTTTGGAAACAATTTGGATTATTGTCTTGTTTAGAGAAGTTGTCTTTCACAGTTTCTTATAGTATTACTGTTACTGTGTAAAATACTATCCAGGTTCTGCTCTCTTCTTTTTGCATGAAGCCATATAAATCTGCCCAAACTTTTCTGAATGCTTCCTGCTCATCCTTTCTTAAATAACAATTCCAACAATTCCAACCCAATCATATACCATAAATTGTTAGGTCATTTTCCAATTTATGGTCCTCCCCTTGACTTCTAATTCTTGACACAAACAAAAAAGCCTACAAATAGGTCCTTTTCCCTTTTCTTTGATCTATTGGAGACAGAGATTTATATTTCTAAATTGTTCTCTAAAATGATTCAACTAGTTCACAATTCCTTCAACAACTGTATCAGCATTCCAATTTGTGACATCTCATCTATTATTTGTCATTACCCTTATTCATTTATGTTAGGCAATCTGATAGATATGAGTGTTTATCTCGGAATTACTTTAATTTTCATTTCTCTAAAAAGCAGTGATGTAGAGCAATTTTAGAACTATTAATAGCTTTGTTTTCTTCTGAAAATTGCATATTTATATCAACAATTTTTCATTTGGGAAATAGATTTCATATTTCTATACTGGGTTCACTTGAGAGAAACATGTTCTAAAATTATCCTACAGTTTTCTGTTTCCCTTTCACTATTGACTAAATTTGTTTTATTTGTGCAAATTCCTTTAAATCATGTATTTAAAATTACCCATTTTTATATTTTGTGATCTTCTCTATCTCTTGCTTGGGCATAAACTCTTTCCTTATCCATAGGTCTGACAGGTACATTTTTTTCCAAGCTCCCCTAATTTTCTAATTTACTTATCTTTTACGTTCAAATAATTTACCAATTTTTTTACTTTATCTTGATGTATGGTGGAAGGTCTATTTCTGATTTCTTCCAAACTGCTTTCTATATTTTCCAGCAATTTTTCTTAAACATAAGTTCTTACCCTCCCCAAAACATGAATCTCGGTGTTTTTCAAATACTACTTTACTATGTTTATGTCCCTAAGGGACAGCTAGTTGGTACTGTGATTAGCATGTCTGGCCTGGAGTCAGTATGACTTATTTGGTGAGGTTAAATCTGGCCTCAGACACTTATATGACCCACAGTCACTTCACTTGGCTTGCCTGTTTTCTCATCTATAAAATGAACCGGAGAAGGAAAGGAAAAGAACTCCATATATTTTCCAAGAAAACACCAAAAGGTGTCATGAAGAGTAAGACATGATTGAAACAACTGAATAACAACAAAATTATGTACCTAACCTATTCTACTCTTCAATCACTAGATTTCTTAAAAGTACCAGATTCTTTGTAGGATTATTATCTTGCAATATAGTTTGAAATCTAGTGGTTGTAATCTACTTCCCTTAACATTTTTTTCATTGATTCCCTTGATATTATTTACTTAATGTTATTGCAGATGATTTTTTATTTCTATTTTTTCCTAGATCTAAAACTGCTTCATTGGTACTTTGATTAATAAGGCACTGAATAAACAAATTAATTCAGATATAAATGTTAAATTTCTTCCTGATAAGATGCTATCTATTCATAGTGCATGATCTTCATGATCTATTTTGCTAATCTCCTTAGTAAAATTTAATTTAATATAAAAATTGATCTCTTCATTTATTTCTTTTTGCTCTCCTTCATTTAGTATAAAAACATGTTTGTATCAGAAAAGAAATTGCTAGAATTCTAATACATTTATGAAACATTTATTTTGTGTAAACACTTGACAAATATTATCTTATTTAGTAATTATAAAGATATAAGGTAGGTACTATTATTATTTGCACTTTTCATTTAAGGAAACCGAATCAATCAACAGTTAAGTGACTTGCTCAGGGTTAAACGGTTTGTAAATCTTTGAATTTGGACTTGAGTTCATGTTTTTCTGACTCCAAGGTCAGCACTTCATTCATTGCTCTACCTACTTCTCAGAATGTACACTTTCAGACCAAATAACCATGAACAAATTACACAATATTGGTTTGCTTATTTTTAAAATGCAGCTAATAATAATTGTACCCATGTCATAGTACTGTTGTAACAGATACATTTTCCAGGCATTATATCAACTTGATTTTTGTTGAAACTGAGAATTGAGATAGAATTTTAGTGTGCTTCTCTAGGTCCTTCTTGTAGAGACAGACGATGTTAGGACATAAACCTATTATAGTTTGACAGTGAATTTGGTTAATTAAATGGACCTATGCTGTAATTAAAAGAAATTAGAAAGTGCTGCATGTTATAAGGGAGGCTTTAATTTTTCAAGAAGCTGCATATTTTTCATGGGACCATTTATGGCCTCACCCATGACACCAAATCATGCTGATGAAAAGAAGGTTCAATTCATTATTCAAGATATTTGACCTGGTGTAGGCAAAATATCTGAAAGACTAATTGGACTTTTCCACTTTATCCAGATGCCTGGTCTTCTCTAAATATAGTCTTTGTATTAATCATGTGTAAACAATTCCTTTTTGTGGCTTACCATTCTAAAGCCCTGATTCTCTAACCTCCTTTGTTAGTGATATCGTTTTCGACCAGGGTGAAGTACAGAATGTTGAAATGAATAGTTGATGAAAGATAGAATTAACACATATCCTTTATCCCAGCACTCTGTGGAACATCACCCATTTCTTTCAGCAAGTGAGTTGTAAGGTACTGAAATGTTATTATGTATCATGAGGGGAAAATATTTTCATTAATTTGCATTTAAAATGGCATGCAAAATTTTAAAATCCTTCAGTTAAAAGTGTCAAATTCAAATAACCAAATGTCAAGAAAAACTTGTGAAGATTGTGAATCACTAGCTAACAATGAGAATTAACTTAATCCTCTGCTGTACAGACAGGAATCCATTCTCTGCAGGTACCTAAGAACACAATGGAGTGGACTGTCCCTCTATCCTTGTATCTCCCTTAATGCTGCTCCTCCACTGCCCACCCCACCTGCCCCGGAGTCTGGACTGGCAAGACATGCCTGCTTATCCTGTTACTTGACCCCAACAATATAAGTATGCCTGACTATTCTTTGACTAATTCAAAACTGGAAAAAAATGTTTTTTTTTTCTTTATATATAATACTAGAGCACATTCTATTTATAAAATGTTTCATTCTTGTGTATATGTACAAAATATTTATAAATTTATAAATTTATATACATGCTTATGATATAATTTTTTTGCTTGATAATGGAATTAAGTGACCTGCCCAAGGTCACATAGCTAGGTAATTTTTTCTGAGGTCAGATATGAACCTGGGTATTCCCGACTCCAGCATCAGTGCTCTATCCACTGCACCACCTAGCTGCCCCCATATGATATAATTTTATGTATAGTCATATATTATATATATAGACATATGTTGTACCTTGATATCTATCTACAAACATACATATATAGATCTATCTATCATTTATTATTTTGTCCTCACAACATACTCATGAAATAGACAATTTAGCTTTAATTGTTCCTATTGATGGACAAATGAGATTAAGAAATATCAGTGACTTGCCCAAGTAGTTACCTACATATTCATTGGAAGAGTTATAATTCAAACTGAATTCTTCTGATTTCAGCTATGGCTATGTTCTCCTGGAGTTAAATGAATTTTATACTGTGTGTTCTTTGGTCCTCCTTCGCTTAGCCATATTTCTTTCTGTGACTGCTGTGCCTAGGGAGGGAAAGACATAGACAATTGTCTTGCACAAGGTCTTTCCCTAACATACCCTAATCTATAACCATACAGTTTTCATCCTTTACTGTAGCTTAGGCTCTTATCCATGGTCTCCTGTACACAACTGCTCTAGCTTTCTTTGTAGTCTCCTTCCTTCCACCTTCTTCATTACTGAAAGAAACTTCTTTAAACATGTAGCTGACCATTAGTCAATAATTATCAAGTAGGGGCAGGTAGAAGGCACAGTGGATAGAGCACCAGCCCTGGAGGCAGGAGGACCTGAGTTCAAATTTGACCTCAGACACTTAATAATCAACTATTGAGTTAGTCACCTTGGGTAAGTCACTTGATCCCATTAACCAAAAAAATAAAAAAAAAAATAATCGTTAAGCACGGATTAAGTCCCTCCATGTGCCTGTCTTTTTTCTAGGTGATGAAGATAAAAGGTCACAAACTAAAACAACTCATACTTGCAACATACTAACACTTTAGTGGCTTCTCTTTGCCTCTAGAAAAGCACAGACTGATTAAGGTGGCTCTTAGGGACCTTTACAATTTGACTTCCCATTGCTATTCCCATTACAACCATTTCCCAAAATTCTGTTCATATGTGAGGTCAAGCTGACAGCACCATGGATAAAATTTTGTACTTGTAATTAGGGAGGCCTGAGTTTAAACCTTTTTTTATCCACTTTGCAGCTGTGGAAACTTCATCTGCAAAATGGGGAGAATAATCATGCTTATTTCACAGGTTTGTTATGATGATCTCACAAAAATATCATATTAAAGTTTTGCAAAATGAAGTGATTATAGGAGAAACTTTCAACATTTTCTTTCCAACTTTTATCCATAATCATTATAAATGGTTTTCTGGAATTGTCCTTCATTGTACCAAACTTCAACAGAAATTACTCTTTTTTTTTTTACATAATATATATTCTTGCCAAACTAGTATCTTGAAATTGAAATCAGTTAGGTGGCAGAGTTGACAAAGTTCTAGAATAGTAGTTAGGAAGATGTGAGTTAAAAATTTGTTCTGAGAAACTTCACACCTGTGTGACCCTGGACAAATCATTTCAATTCTCTCTGATTCAATTTTTCCATTCATAACCTGGAGTAAATAATAACACTATGCTCCCAGAGTTGTTGAAAATGAAATTAGATAATACTTAGCAAAGGGTCTAGCACATTGAACTGCTTTTAACAAACAGTTATTTTATTCTTTCCTTCTTAAAATCAGTAGTCAATATTCCAACTGAAGTCCTTTCCCTAGAAGGCATATTAGCCTTGTCTGAACTTCCTAAAACCCTTGGTTTTTTCCTCCAAGGATAGTTCTTCTGTTATCTTATAACATAAATTACTTTATATCCCTCTCAGTGGAGATATCATCTCTCTCATTAGATGATCTATCTAGACCTAAATGTTTACATATTTCACTCCTCCCAAAATAGGGTAATACAAAGACAGCTGATGACAGAATTAGGCATTCTTGAGTTCAAATCCTGTCACCATACTAATATGGAAAATGAGAACTTGGACATATCATTTAAACCTCATAGCTCAGGAAACTTTCTAAGACTCTAATATAGAGAAAAGGTATAGATCAGTATTATAATTTTTATGAAATATGATAAAACAAAACAAACAAATAAAACCCCACAATCCTACCACTATGTGTAAAAGTTCCTTGTGGGAAGATTCATTAGACCCTTCTTCCTTTACATACCCAGTGTTGTCTTGTATATAGTTCAAGTTTAAAAATGTTTTTAAATAATCATTTATTGATATTATTTCTTTTTTGCCTTAATATAAGTCCCCCTAGCTTTGTCACCCCGCCCAGATAGCTATCCCTTATAACAAATAAAATTAAAGAAAAAGTGGATGAGGAAAGAAATCAGTACATCAAAAAGTCTGAAAATTTTTTAATATATCATACTTCAGAACTCCCAGCTCTAGAAAAGTAATTTGGGCAGGAGTATATTCTCTTCTCTCCTCTTTAAGCTCATGCTTATTTTTACTTTTCATTTATTTATTTATTTCAAATAAAAATAAAGGATAATGTCAGAAAACCGCTAATAAGGATCTTGAATGAAAATTGGGAAAAAAAATTGGAAGCAACTCCTCATATTAAATTTTGGAATGGAAAAGTCAACAAAATAACTGAGGGAGACATTTTTAATGTAGATGCCACAGGAAAGGTCTGTATTGCTGGCATGGCACAAAACACCAGTGGTAGACCCTAGAGACTCCAACAGAAGTGGCTTGTAGTAGTAACATATTCGGGAGTTCTAAGGTCAATGACAGTAAAGTTAAGAGACAACTGATTAGAATGAGATTTCAGGGAATCCTTTTTTTGGAATGAAATACAATTAGCACTAACAGTAACCACAATCAGTTGCAGATAGAAGATCCAGGATGAATAAGGGTCCTTGTGACCAGACACAGAACCAGCAGTGGCCTTTTCTGGGTAAAGACAAGAGTGAAGAAAATGAGCACAGTGAACACACTTGTCTTAGGATAACACCATCTCCAAAAAGAGACTTTATAAACTCTGAGTGCAAAGTGAAATATGATTTTCACACTTTACTTTTTTGCTTTTGTTTGCAATATGACTAATATGGAAAGATATTCTGAATGGCTACTTATATATAATTTATATCATATTTTTCCTTTCTAAAGGGTGGGGTATAGGTGAGAGGGGAAAAAGAGACTCTGGAACTGAAAAATAAAAAAATGTCAAAAATAAACAAAAGATAAATTTAATAAAAATATTTATTGAATTGGATTGAATTAGATAAGTCAGACAGCAAGATTTTTTTCAGCAACCACTCTTTGTCAAGAACTCTGCTGAGGGCTGGATCTAGAAATTAATTTATAATCTACCAAAGAGTATTATTTAGAAACAGAAGAGAAAGGATCTATTTTAATATGTGAGAGACCAATTAATGCAATTTAGAAGTAGAATAGAATGTATTTAGAAATATATTCTTTCAATTGAAAATAAAGAATAAATTTGTCATATGTGAAATTTGATGATTTTCCAAAACCTAACTCTACTTGAAAAATAAGTTAGCAGATCTCTGACATGCCCCCAAATTACTCACAGGTCCCTGATATCTATGGAAAACCTAAAACAGTAGCTGACTTAAAATAGCATATATGTCATTTGTCCAAGTAATACTTTCTATATTAAATAGGTGTGGCCATTTTTTAGGGAAGTATATTTGAGATATGAAAATTTTCATTCCAGGAATGCTGAAAATGTATTCCAACTTTTCTTTAACAAAACAGAGAGAGAGAGAGAGAGAGAGAGAGGTGGAAGTATCAAAATTTATCACGTATCCCATTATTAGTCAATCTGTTGTCCAAAATTTTTGTGTCCAAATATCTGTGGTGACTTTTTTCAATTATACAATGGTCACATCAGGATATGCCTCAATATTTTCCCTTTATAATGGAAATAACGATCTTTCTTCTCTTTAAAACATAACAGAACAGCTAGAATGAAGAGCAGGTAGAAAATTTTATTCACAAATGTATTAAAATGCACAGATTATAAAGAACCAGAGGTAAAATAAAAGCACGGCCACCAGAAGGACTAGGCATCTCCATCTCCCTGTGTGACCTCTATAGCCTAAAACAGCTTCAAAGTTTTCAAAGCACCTGGATATACAGGCTGTCAGAAGGTGAGAAGCTGCTCTGGAATAACTATTTCCATTTCTGTTACCTTTTTTATAAACCAAAAATAGCAAAAGATGGCCTGTCTGTCTGTGGACAAAAGCAGGATTTTGTATGCATTCAAATTGTCAAATATTTCACCAGAAAAATGTGTCAGGAAAAAAAAAAATTCTTCAGGGAAAAAGATTCAAAGAAGTAAGTTTGCTTTAGAATACAGTTATCATCAAATTAAACATGAATACAACTTAATTTAAAATTCCAACATATTTCACATCATGTAATACATATATTCATTGGAATAGATGTCCCCATCAAAAGAGAATTTCAAAGACAAAAAACATGCATTTTCTACTTACTTACCCAAGAGATTTTTATTTTCATTATTTGTGGCCATTGCTAAATGCCCTTATAAGAATGCTATCCCCTTCTTATTCTGACAAATGTGTAAAAATAAGATTGTATTGTGTAAATCATAGAGACATACATTGTCAAAAAACATAAACAACATAGAGCACCTGAGAGCAAACATCTGAAAAGTCAAGATCTGGAATGATTATAAAAATGGTAATAGTGTCTTATTTCCCTGAAGCTGATTTATACAAGATTGGTTTAGGACTGGAAAGTTTATTGACTATTCCTTGAAAAACTTAAAGAAGTGTTTTGGGACTATGAAACTAGTGCATTTGGATTATTGTTGTCATGCCTGATGGAAATGTAATATTTACATTTTAGCATAAAATTAGAGATAGTCCGTTCCTCAAGAGTCAGGCCTAATGTAAAGCATAAAAAACCTGAAGAATAGTCAGCAAATAAAGAAGCCAAATGTATGAAAGATAATAGAGTCATTATTGGAAGGAGCTATTTACTGAAACCAACATATTAAAAGCCATAAGGCAGAAAACAGTACAGAGATGTTATAGAACTAAGAGAATAACAGGAGCTGAAAACCAGATGACTAGAGACTGAAGATAATGTGGGATACTAATATGATTAGAGAAAAGGTCTGATTTTAAAAGAACTATTTGAGAGAAAGGATTCTGTTCTGGTTGAAAAGGTGATTGGAAGAGAGGCTAACTTATTCTCTAGCTTGAGAGAAAAGTAAGCCCCACAAAGATTTATTCCCATAGGTCTTTACTTCTCTCTGTGGCTTAAGGTGGGGCGGGATGTTTCAAAATCTACAGATAATATTGCTTGAATTGTTTTGCAGACCTTAGGATTAAAGGGAAATGATTTGTAATCAAAAGTATTATACTTCTTTAATATCCAACCAAGAAAAAACACCTAGGGAAGCTCTCAGGCATCAAGCACAAAGATAGTTAGCTTCAAATAAAGATATCACTGCTTCAACAGTGAAAGAATAACAGAAAAATAACCAAAATGTGAAGGGTTTCAAAAGAGTATAATATGATTTGATGTGCAAAATTATCATTAAAAAGATCACAGATATCAAATATACAATTTAGTTATGTGGGTTGACATTGAGATGTGAGTTTTCTTATTCATATCTTTCACTTACATTGAAGGATTATATTTATGGAAATTTGTGCCCATTCTCCCGGGTTGGAGACTGTGTGTTTCAGTAGGATAGTATGATAAAATTTTTAGGTGGATTGTGATTTTTTAAAATTATTTTTGTTTTTCTTTTTCCTCAATATGCATGTTACAATATTATTATATTTTTTTATTTTTGACTTCTTTAATACTTAATGCTTAAGGATTAATAGAGCCCTTGTAGTTGATTTGTGTAAATATGAAGCAAATTCATGGGATCCCAGGAAGTAGTTATTTTCTGATGTATGTAGTTCTTTCATAAGAAAATTATCACTAAGATCCTTAGAGTAAGTAGCAGCTTACTTGGGAATTATTCCCACCTTCCAGAGTAGGTACATGTAGGGATGACTGTGTCAGTTCCATATTAGGAAGAAAGAGAAGTAGGAGACAATTAAGTAGGGAGTAGTGATGCCACATTCATCATATGCTACTGTAAACTGCATACATGGCAGAATTCTTACAAGCCCTGACAAATAGTTTGAACTAATAATACAATTTATAAATTAATACTAATCTAATAAATTCATTGTTATTATTCTTACTCCTAGTTTTGCCATGGATATTGTAAAGATGACTCTTCCTACTCATTCTTCCTGAACATCCCTTTTCCTTCCCTCCACTATGTTCATATTGTCTTCACACTCTTAAATTCCTTCTACTCTTACATTTCTTCTTCCAATGAGTGAGCCACTCCTGGACTCTCTCTTTTGAAAAAGTATGCAAGCAAGTCATGATTACTTCTAAATGCCTCTCCTGGATTTGCAGCTGTCAATGACAAGCATGTATGAAATATTTGCTGTGCTCAAGGTATTGTGTTAAGCACTTGGACAACAAACAAGTAAAAATGCAATCTTCACACCTCACTCTGGAAGACCTTCTGCCTTGATCCTCTCATTTATTCAATAAATTCCTCCTTGAACTCATGTAGACTTCTTCACCATGTCCCCATATTTCTTATTCATGATACTTTGAAACTCAACTTATCATATCAATTTACCAATACCATGTCACCACGAAGAGGAATTGTGTGTCTTGATTTTAAGAAATGATACACGATCCCTATAAAACCTTATTGTTGCTGGTACAAGTACTGTTTTGCTGCCATGCTTCCTTCCTAAAAGAACATTCTATTCTTGTCTCTGCTTAGCCAACACTAACCAATAATCAGAATTTAACATATAACATAACTTTTCCCTGACCTAAGATCCTTAATTCTCTCTCCCTACGTTTTCATTTTTTTCCTTTTAAATTTATTTTTTTATTCTCATTTTGTACAAATGTTTTTTTACATTAATAAAATATTCTTGTTTACAAGTAAACAAAATACCCCTCCTACCCCATGAATATAGATAGACTTGTTTGGGCGAAAAAAGTAAAGGGGAGAGAAAAAAATTAAAATAAAAAAATAATAATAGTAATAATTGTAGGTATGGCCAGGTGGCGCAATGGACGAAGCACCAGCCCTGGAGCCATGAGCACCCGAGTCCATATCCAGCCACGTAAACCCAACAATCACCCAGCCATGTGACACGCAAGCCACCCGATTCCCACTGCCCTGCAAACCCCTCCCCAAAAAAAAGAAAGAAAAAAGACCCAAAATAAAATAAAATAGTAATAATAGTAGGGGTGGCTGGGTGGCAGACAGAGCATTGGCACTTGAGCCAAGAGCACCTGGGTCCAAATCTGGCCCCAGACACCCAAAGATCACCCTGCTATGTGGCCCCAGGCAGGCCATCCAGCCCTACGTGCCCTGCACCCTCCCCCAAATAATCATAACAAAAAATGTGCTTGAGTCTTTGTTCCAACACCAACAACTCTGTCATGGGTGGATCTCATTCTTTATGATAAGTCCATCACAAAAGTTATTTCCATATTTTTCCACCATTGCCATTGCTGATCGCAACTCCCTCCTTTCTTATTTCTCCACTCCTTTCACTATGACTCTGCTGTAGGGTTGCTGAGTGGCACAGCAGACAGATCCCTGGTCCCGGGGCAAAGAAGCCCTGAGCCCCCATACCACCCCTTAGGCCCAGAATCTACCTGGCCCTGTGGTCCTGGGCAGGCCTTCCATTCCTAGCCCCTGTCAAGAGGTAAGAAAGAAAATGTGTTATATCTGGCCACTCTCCCCCCATGGTCCATCCTCTCCTCCTTTATTCACATCCCCACCCCTTCCCCCTGTTTCACCCTCCTTCTTACTCCAGATGTCTATACCCCGTTGAGTATATTTGCTGTTTCTTCTTCTAGCCACCTCTGATGAGAGCAAAGTTTCCCTCATTCCCCCTTGCCTCCCCCCTTCCATATCATTGCAATAGCTCATTGTAATAAAAAAAAATCTTAAGTGAAATATCTTGGACTATTCCTCCTCTCCTTTTTCTTTCTCCCATTCCATTTCCCTTTTTTTCTATTGACTCCATTTTTACACCATATTTTATCTTTGAATTCAGCTTTCTCCTGTGCTTCAACTATAAAAGCTCTCTCTAGCTGCTCTATTAACTGAGAAGGTTCATATGAGTATTATCAGTGTCATTTTTCTATGCAGGAATACATGCAGTTTATCCTCATTAAATCCCTCATATTTCCCCCCTCTCCTCCAATCTCCATGCTTCACCTGAGTCCTGTATCTGAAGATCAAACCTTCTATTCAGCTCTGGCCTTTCCAAAAGGAACCTTTGAAATTTCCCTGGTTCATAGAAAGTCCATCTTTTTCCCTGGAAGAGGACTTTCAGCCTTGCTGGGTAATTCATTCTTGGCTGCATTCTAAGCTCTCTTGCCTTCTGGTATATTGTATTCCAAGCCCTACGAGCTTCCAATGTAGCTGCTGCTAAGTCCTGTGTGATCCTGACTGCAGCTCCACGATATTTGAACTATGTCTTTCTGGCTGCTTGTAATATTTTCTCTTTGACTTGGGAGTTCTGGAACTTGGCTATAATATTCCTGGGGGTTGGTTTTTTTGGGGTCTCTTTCTCTGGGGGATTGGTGGATTCTCTCCATTTCTATTTTGCCCTCTGCTTCTAGAATATCAGGGCAATTTTCCTGTAGTAATTCTTTGAAAATGATGTCAAGGCTCTTTTCCTGATCATGACTTTCAGGTATTCCAATAATTTTTAAATTATCTTTCCTAAGTCTGTTTTCCATATCAGTTGTTTTTTCAATGAGATATTCCACATTTTCTTCTAATTTTTCATTTTTTTTTGGTTTTGAAGTATTGATTCCTGATTTCTATTAAATTCATCAATCTCCCTGAATTCTCTTCTTTGTCTGAAGGATTTGTTCTCCTCAGAGAGTTTTCTTATCTCTTTTTCCATCTGGCCAATTTTGCTTTTTAAAGCATTCTTCTCCTCAATAACTTTTTGAACTGTTTTATCCATTTGACCTAAGCTGGTTTTTAGCATGCTATTTTCTTCAGCATTTTTTTGGATTTCCTTGACTAAGCTGCTAACTTCATTTTCATGTTTTTCCTGCATCTCTCTCCTTTCTTTTCCCAGTTTTTCTTCCAACTCCCTCATTTGATTTTCAAAGTCTTTTTTGAGCTCTATCATAGCCTGAGCCCAATTTCTGTTTTTCTTGGAGTCTTTAGATGCAGGAGCTTGTGCTTCCTCATCTTCAGACTGAGTATTTTGGTCCTTCTTGGGCTCATTTGCAAAATATTTCTCAATAGTCTTTTTGTTTCTCTGCTTGCTAATTTTCCCAGTCTGGGCCTTGTTTGGGGTGTTTCTTGAGCTTTTGGGACACTCCCACAAGGGTCTCAGTGTGTGCAGCTCTGTCCTCCCTCCTGGTCTGTGAATGACCATAAGCACCCCCCTCTGCCAAGGGGCTGAGGTGGGGGGGCTGCTGTTCTATGGGGGGGGCCTTTACTGCGATCGGGATCTGAATGTGGTCAGAGCCCCAGAGTCCTGTTTCAGGGGCAGAGGACAGAGCTAGGCAGTCTCTCTTAACTCCCCTCCATCAGCTCAATGGGCTCATGCCCTGGGGGCTCCTGCTTACCAGCTGGGCCTGCTTCTGTTTCCTGGATCAGGGCTGGGGAAAGAAGGTGCTGCTTGCTGTGTGCCCTGAGGGCTGGGCTCCAAGTGCTGGCTCTGGTAGAGGTCCCCTGCTGTTCCCCCACTTTGTGCCTTGTGCTCCTCGGGGTGTCACTCAGGAGACTCCCCCGCTGCTGTGAGCTGAGACTCTCAGCGCCCTGGGGCTGCCTCCGGGAGGCTGAGGTTCTTTGGCTCTGGTGGTCCACCCCTCTGGCAGGCCGCCCCTCCGACCCGGGGAGCAGAGCCATTCTGCTCTTTTCCTGGTTACCTTGAGTAGGAGAACTGCCTCACTGGGTCTCTTTGTGGGTTCTGTCTCTTGAAAGTTTAGTTAGAGTCCTTAGCTGATGAATTTTATCAGAGAGCTCCTAAGACTGGATCCCTTCTTGTTGCCATCTTGGCTCTGCCCCCTCCCTCTCTACATTTTCATTGAAGATATATCATTTTTTTCATAGATCCCTACACATATAATATAATTAATATAGAATATAAACTATTGGTTCTGTCTCAGCCTAACCCCTTTTTCTCTACAGTCAATGCTTTTACATATAAAAATATCCAATAATTATCCCTTGAATGATTTTCTACTAAACATATATACATATATAAGTGAACTTTACGACACCAAGTCCTTATGGATACTTGCTTAGAAGTATTCCATTTAAGGGCACAGCAGATCCAATTTTCTCCAATTTGAATAAGGATCAAGAGTATTAAAAGTACTTCTAGAAAATCATGTTTAAATTAGAGAAAGATCGCTTTCAGTGATAAAGTTGCAGCATGAACTTCCCTTAAACCTTTTAGTGCAAAATAGAGGAGGAGGTATAACACCATGACCTCTTAAGCAGGCAGAGAAATCTTTGAGTCCTTTATCACCAGACAAAGAAGGAAAAATATCAGCAAGTGCATGAGCCTCCTCATTTGTTCATGGAGACAGATGAAGTATGGCTCTCATGGCAAGCCTTTGGGGAAATTGGAGCAATGAAAAGTGGTGAATATGACCTACCATGTTAGCTTTAGACACCGAGTTATTGAGTATTTTTTTAAAATTCCTTTTATTATATTTTTTAGTTTATTGGCAATATTACATGGTATTTATAGAAGTCATCAAACTCTATAGCAGAGGAAAAGGCTATTAATAGTTCATTAGCATCTTGTAGCTAGTAAATAGTAAAATAAAGTCAAAAGGCTCTAGAATTCTAGTATTTCTTTATGCAACAGTGCTATTGGACATCACACCAATTGCCTACAATATTTCTAGTTGAAGTTTTTCTGGAGGGAGGATTCAAGGATGTGACAATAAAAAAGGTACAAGAGGCATAGTTACTAGATTAATTTTTATCAATAAGGCCTACAGGTTTCTTATAAAAGGATTATCATGTGACTTACTTTCTTAGACCAAAGACAATCAGCATGGCAGGCAAACATTTCATATACCCTTAAAAGAATAACTGTTCCTGGATGAGTGGGAAAGCTCTGAAACTCTCCAACATATTGGTTATTATTAATCATTTTTTGTTTCCTCAATTCAATTCTATTGAGAGATATACCTCACTAGCTAATACAAAAATATTTCATTAATGGGATTGCAGTTTTTCTAGCAGATTTTTTTCATAATTGTAGAAATTCTCCTAATAATTAACCTACAAAGTGGTCTTAACACGATTTTAAATTTATTTGGCCAATAACCAGGTCAGATAATGAAAATTAGCCCACACCTTATGTCTATTAATATAAAATCAAGTTGAAACCTTTTGCTTGACCGCTTGTCTAGTTGATATATAGAGGCAACTCAGGTACAAATAGGAAATTAGAACTCAATTATCATACTTGGCATAATTCAAGGTGTTTCTCCTTCTTTCAACTCTTTATCAATGACAATTAATCCCTGAAAGGCGTTTCTATTAATGAAGAAGATTATAGTTATAATTTATTGGAACCTTTTCAAGAAAATAGGAAAAAATTTTATGGAAATTTTTTAAAAAATCAACTATTTCTACATCACAGAAAAATATTGAACTCCAAGCTCCTTCTCCCCCCAAAAATCTTGGAGAGGTGAACAATTACAAAAACATCTTTAGTGACAAATTTAGACGTTTCCCCCTTTACTGTGGTTATCACTAACATTTCATGATCCAGAGAAGAGATATTTTATATATTATATACATATTCATATAAATATAAAGGCGCACGTTCATATATTCATAAAAGACAACTATTTTTGTTGTAACAATACATCACAATGGTAAAAATCCTTATTTGTTTTTCAAAGTAATCAGCACTATCTAGGAAAATAAGACCCATTTACTGACAGCAATAAATGTGAATAATACCTTGACTCTTTACAATACCAGTTTTGCAATTTTTATAGTAGGAGTTGAGTTTGACAGCAATTTTCCGGTTACTTCATGAAAGTTTGTATAAAGACTCGTAAGTTCTGAAAGTAATCTTTTCCCCAATTCTTTATGGTTCTGGAAATTCACCACATTATTACTGGTTTGTTAGAAAATCCAGATTAATAAAATCAGATAGGTGCCCTAAAAGTTGTTGTCAACCCTCCATATTCAGAGTGGCAAAAGTATTTAAGCTTCTCTATTAGATATGATATTTTGTGGTCCACAGAATTAATTTTTATGATAAAGTGGACAAGTGTCCTAGTGATGTATACTTATTCTCTCTGTCTAGCAATTGTGAATCCAAACAATTTATTATCTTTTTTAGTAAAATCAATCTCACTTTTCTTTTCAAAATGTTCTTTGGCTAAGAAAAAATTCTATATCATATATATATATATGTATAAATTATGATAAAAACAATTTGGGTTTTAACATATAATAAAAATTCTATGTACATATGCATATATTCACATATATACTTTTAAGTTGCATAATCTCGAGTAGTGACAATTTTGATGTGTCTCAACATGACAAATTGAAGATTAATTCATTATAGGATAGGATGAATGTTAGTAATAAGTTAACTTTCCCTTCATATCTTCTTCATGCCTTTGTCAGAACCATCTAAGTCTCCTAATGGTCATCAGATTATGTCACTTGTTTGAAGTAAAGGTAAGACCTAATCAATGGAGTTTATAAGGAGATTAGAATTCTCTCTTCCAAAAATGACTAATTTAATAATAAATATATATTAATAAGATAGTTTTTTGAAATATATGAGTTGAAATCAAAAGGTACACACTCATGGGCTGTAATTCTGGATAAGTCAGCTTCTGTCAGTTTCAGTATCCTTAATTATAAAATAAATATAATAATATTACCTATCTCCCAGAGTTGTTATGAGAAACGAAAAAGATAATATTAAGAAAACACTTTACATAGTTCCTGCAATGAATAGGCACTTAATAAATATTTATTTCTTTTCTTTTGCCTTTTCTCTAAAGCATATCTTCTTCATATATAAGATGAGTTTGCTGAATTTGAAGAATATTTTAAATATTCTTTCTGTAAAATTCTATTTTTCTCAAAGGGAAACATGATAGCACATCAAAGAATGATGGGGACTTCAAATATAAGAAAACAGCTGCTACTTTGGTATTCTGGGACTCATGTTCAGAAATTTTTTGTTTTTCCTTAACAAGTTCCTATATACATATCTGTGTATTTTAATATATCTTACCTTTTCTCCTTTTATTATACAATTAGTCGACCTAGGATTCTTTCTACATGGGACAAGTACAGAGAAGCTAAGTGAGTTACAAGAGAGTGGCAAGAGTCAGGAAAATTAACTTTGATTCCTTGTTCTTTCACTTTGTGCCTATGAGATTTGGGCTATGTTTTTAACATCTCAGTCTCAGTTATCTGCTCACCAAAAGAGTATGCTCACACGTTTACAACCCATGATCCATGCATAAAGAATGCCATTTATGGGTATTATTGTCATAATCAATTTTATTCATTTGTTCTTAATTTTTTCATTTTGACTCTCCCCCCTCTCCCTTCAACTCTATATAATTTAAATAACTACTTCATTAAGATCTGACTTATTATAAAGTCAGGTACCAAAGTTACAAAACCTACCCAAACTTAATGAATTATTTTCATTATGATAGTGAGAAGGGCAACAGGGACTTCAAAATAACTAATTAAAAATTCTTTGACTTTGTTCTTCATAATGGATTGTGGAAAGGGACCACATTGTCCAGAATATTGTTTTAAATCCCCCCTTCATTTTTTCTTGGATGACTTAATAATTGAGAAAGTAGTTTTGGTTTACAAAATTACTTTATATCCCTTTCTCAATATATAATGTCATGGACAATCATCTAAGATTTCTTGTACACTTACAGTTCTATCCTCCACTATAAAAGAAACAGAATAGCAAATACCCTTTAGTATGAGAGAAAAATTCATCATAACTCATTGATCATACATATTATTTTAGTTTCTTACTTCTATAAATCATATTACAATCACTAAAGCTTATTTATAGGTCTAATTGTATAGTGATAAATTTATTCATATATGGAAAATTTTAAATGATTTATATATGGAGAGTTAAATTACCACATCAGGAAATTCACTATTCCTCCCTTAACTCCTTAAACTTTGGCCTATGTTTTAAAACATAACAGCACTATGGAGAAGACCACCCACTTTGCAAAGGCATGGAATGAAATAAAGGATAGAATTTTAATGATGGAATTTTATTATGGGCATGTTCAAATTGATTTCATTATACACTAATGGGGGACATATTCTAAGCAAAATCTGCATATCCAGTCTTGATTTCTCCAGGCACCTCTAGGGCTGCTCAAGTTAACTCTTGATTATATCCACCTGGATGTCTTAATGGAACTTTAAGTTCATTAATGTTCAAAACTGAAGTCATCCTCCCTTCCCTTCTCCTGTCTCCAAAAATTCTGACCATCCTCCTAACTTTCCAACTTCTATTGATGGTATAATCATCTTTCCAGTTCCTTAGGCTAGAAAACTAAATCAACTTTCATTTTTCCTTCTTCTTTAGCACTTAAAAATTCAGAGTTCTTTTACCATCATGATTTAGCTTTCATCCACCAATCAGTATTCTACACAGTGAAAATGATGCATTGAAAAGAGTGCGGGAGTTGACTCCTAACTATAATTGCTGACTCTACAACCTACTACTTAAGAAGCTTAATTGCTCAGATTCTCAGTATATCCATCTATAAAATGAAGGTATTGATCTAGAAAACATTTGAATTCCTTCTCTAAACATGTTACCTCATTCCCTTCAAAACATATTGACAACAACCCAGTTCAGATTATCACCTTTGCATTAGTAGAATAGCTTTCTAGCTGATCCTCCTGTCCCTACTTTTTCAAATCTATCTTTCCCATTACTGCCAGAATTCAAATCCATATCTACCCAAAAGTACATTTTTGTTCATATAACATTAGTACATTATTATTATTTATGACAAGAGTCTCCAGTTCTTTTTTTCATATATCCCATTAATCTAGATTTTGCATATAATCTTGATATATATTTATTTCTCAGTTGCAGATAATAACTTTGTTTTTGTGCTAGTAATTTGAGGAATTTTAAAATTTAGACAAAAACAGATTTATAAATAAAGAATGAGATATAATTTTTAAAAATTTGCTCCTAGGGTCAATAGTGAGAGCTACAGGAGTTTGCTAAGTACAGGAGTTATATGCTCAGATGTGAACCATAGAAAAATCAATTGGGAACTATGTGAGGGAAAGTACTACAATATTTCCAACAAGAGATGATAAGAACTTGAAACAACATGGAGTCTGTGTGAGGAAATATGGGGCAACATGATTAGACAGTTTATTAGACATGCAAATCCAGCATGAAGATAATGACACTGGGCTTGCAAGAGGGTACATGAGGGATATTGGGAGAATCGGGGCTTCCTTGATAGAAATAGAAAAGTTGTAATCTGGACATATTTGGAAAGGAGGGGAGAGGAGAGAATGTAAAATATCCTGCTTATTTCAGGAAACTCACTCTGTTCCACACAAAAAAGATAAAGCTTTGTAATGGAATCCACAGCCTACCCCCTAAAGGAAGACTACTACAGCTACCAGGTAAAGGAATATGCAGAATTCTCCAACAAAAACTGTGCAGCTACTGTTGGTAGCAGTTAGTTTAAGTTATTGTTACCAGAGTGACCAGCACCAGGTTGAAAAGAAAGGGGGTAGTAGGGATGTTGGAAGCTTGAACACCAAGAAAAGTTTGTAGTATTGGAAGATAAAAGTAGATTAGGATGTTTGGGGTCCTTTGAAGTAGGTCCAGATAGTCTTCAAGAAACTTTTTTTCCTCTACTGCATTTGAAATTTGCCATCCCTTTCTATTGTACTACTTATATATTTTGTACTATATGTGTTTCTTTGCATATCTTTCCCTACTTCTTTATGCTAAGATGCAGAAGTGAAGGGATTGGTTCTCACAGAGAGGGTGGGTTATGTCTTGTCTTCTTCCCCTCTGAATAGATGAAGCACTCTGTTCATGTCAGGTTAGGGAAGACCACTGTCCTCCACTTTGGAAACCACCACTCTATGGGATGCAAAACCAACTCTTCATTCTGTATTTAAGACATTTTACAATTTGCATTCAGTTAACCTTTTCCATCCTTATTTAATATTACTCTCTTTCAAGTAAGTACAATTCTGGTCATTTTTAAATATCATTTTTCCTTTCCTCCTCTTTTCTCTCTTCTATATCTTCCTCCTAACTCTATGCACATATTTTGGAATGTGCTTACTTCTACCTGAATCTATTCAAATCATTTTAAAGTACCTACTGTGTACAGAACACTCCTTTAGATGCTGAACAAGATCCAAAGTTTAGCTAAACTCTAATCCCTGCACTTGTGCATCTTAGCACATAGAAATAAGAAAATATATTCATGCAAATACATATAAAACATTATATTATTAGAATATAGAAAGGGATGGCAAATTTCAAAAAGGAAGAAATACGTTTCCACACAAGTCTGAATATGCTCAATTTGAAAAAAGTGGAGGTTTCCTTGAAGAATCTTTGGAGCATACCCAAACTGCTTATATTGAACCCACTCTATCCCCTATGACTTCTATAGTTTCCTTTTAGTGACCACCTGAACCGTTGAAAGTAGCAAGACTGAGACTTTTCTTCTTTTTATGTAATGTTTATTTATTCTCTTTTTGTACAAATAATTTTTGTATATTAATAAAGTATTCTTGTTTAAGAGTAAACAAAATACCCCCTCCCCCAAAAATATAAACTCACTTGAGCAATAAAGAGGAGAGAGAAAAATTAAAATTAAAATAAAAAATAATAGTAATAATTGTAGGTATGGCCAGATGGCGCAGTGGACGGAACACCATTCCTGGAGCCAGGAGCACCTGAGCCCATATCTGTCCCCATACACCCAATAATCACACAGCTCTGTGACATACAAGCCATTCCAACCCCACGGCCCTGCAAAAACCAAAAAAAAAAAAAGGAAAAAAAGACCCCGCAAAATAAAATAAAATAGTAATAATAGTAGGGGCTGCTGGGTGGTAGACAAAGCACTGGCCCTTGAGCCAAGAGCACCCGGGTCCAGATCCGGCCTCAGACACCCAACGATCACCCTGCTATGTGGCCCCAGGCAGGCCACCCAGCCCCCTTTGCCCTGCATGCACCCATCAAAATAATAATAATAATAATAATAATAATAATAATAATAATAATAATAATAATAATAATAATAATAAATATGCTTCATTCTGTGCTTCAACACCACCAACTCTGTCATGAGTAGATCATGTTCTTTATAAGTTCATCACAAAATTTACTTCCATATTTTTCCACCGTTGCCATTGTTTATTGCAACTCCCTTTTGTATTTCTCCACTACCATGTACTATATTTTCTCTCTCCTTTCACTCTGACTCTGCTGTAGGGTAGCAGAGTGGCACAGCAGACAGATCCCTAGCCCTAGGGCCAAGAGGCCACAAACCCCCATACGACCCCTTAGGCCCAGCATCCACCTGGCCCTATGGTCCCAGACAGGTCATCCAATCCCAGCCCCTTGCAAGAAGTAAAAAAGAAAATGTGTTATATCTGACCACTCTCTCTCCATGGTCCACCCTCTCCTCCCTCATTCACATTCCCCCCTTCCCCCGCGCCCTTCTTCCTCCAGATGTCTATACCCCATTGTGTATATATGCTGTTTCCTGTCCTAGCCACTTCTGATGAGAGCAAAGATTCCCTCATTCCCCTTGCCTCCCCCCCTTCCATATCATTGCAATAGCTCATTGTAATAAAGAAAAATTTTATTATATGAAATATCTTGGCCTATTCCCCCTCTCCTTTTTCTTTCTCCCATTACATTTCCCTTTTTTCTACTGACTCCATTTTTACACCATATTTTATCCTCAAATTTAGCTTTCTCCTGTGTTTCATCTATAAAATCTCCTTCTACCTGCTCTGTTAATTGAGACTGTTCATATGAGTATTATCAATGTCATTTTTCTATACAGGAATACATGCAGTCCATCATCATTAAGTCCCTCCTATTTTCCCCTTCTCCTCCAATCTCTATGCTTCACCTGAGTCCTGTATTTGAAGATCAAATCTTCTGTTCAGCTCTGGCCATTCCAACAGGAACATTTGAAATTCCCCTGGTTCATTGAAAGTCCATCTTTTTCCCCATGGAAGAGGACATGCAGTTTTGCTGGGTAGCTGATTTTTGGTTACATTCTAAGCTCTTTTGACTTCTGGTATATTATATTCCAAGCCTATGGAGCTTTTAATGTAGTTGCTGATAAGTCATGTGAGATCCTGATTGCAGCTCCACGGTATTTGAATTGTGTCCTTCTGGCTGCTTGTAATATTTTCTCTTTGACTTGGGAGTTCTCTAATTTGGCTATAATATTCCTGAGGGTTGGTTTTTTGGGATCCCTTTCTGGGGGGATTAGTGGATTCTCTCCATTTCTATTTTGTCCTCTGCTTCTAGGATATCAGGGCAATTTTCCTGAAGTAATTCTTTGAAAATGATGTCAAGGCTCTTTTCCTGATCCTGACTTCCAGCTATTCCAATAATTTTTAAATTATCTTTCCTAAATCTGTTTTCTATATCAGTTATTTCTTCAATGAGATTTTTCACATTTTTTTTCATGTTTTTTTGCAAGGCAAATGGGGATAAGTGGCTTGCCCAAGGCTATACAGCTAGGTAATTATAAATGTCTGGGACTGGATTTGAACTCAGGTACTCCTGACTCCAGGGCCAGTGCTTTATCCACTGAGCCACCTAGCTACCCTGTTTCACATTTTCTTCTAATTTTTCATTCTTTTGGTTTTGAATTATTGAGTCCTGATTTCTTGTAATTTCAGCAAACTACCTGAGTTCTATTCTTTGTCTGAAGCATTTGTTTTCCTCAGAGAGCTTTCTTATTTCTTTTTCCATCTGCCCTATTCTGCTTTTTAATGCATTCTGCTCCTCAATAACTTTTTGAACTGTTTTATCCATTTGACCTTAAGCTGATTTTTAGCATGCTATTTTCTTCACCAATTTTTTGGATCTCCTTGACTAAGCTGCGGACTTCATTTTCATGTTTTTTCCTGCATCTCTCTCATTTCTTTGCCCAGTTTTTCTTCTAACTCCCTTATTTGATTTTCAAAGTCTTTTTTTGAGCTCTGTCATAGCCTAAGCCCAATTTCTGTTTTTCTTGGAGTCTTTAAATGCAAGAGCTTGTGCTTCCTCATCTTCAGACTGAGTGTTTTGATCCTTCTTGGGCTCAAAGGCAAAATATTTCTCAATGGTATTCCTCTTTTTTCTGTTTCTTCATTTTCCCAGCCTGATCCTGTTTTTTGGGTGCTTCCTGAGCTTTTGGGACACTCCCACAAGGAACTCAATGTGTGAGGCTCTGTCCTTCCTCCTGGACTATAAAAGATCGTAAGTGCCCCCCTCTGCCACAGGGCTGAGGTGGGGGGGGCCCTGCTGTGCTATGGGGGGGGCTAAACTGTGATCAGGATCCGAATGTGGCCAGAACCCCAGTGTCCTGTTCCAGGGGCAGAGCTCAGCAGTCTCTCTTCACTCCCCTCCCTAGGTTCAATGGTCTCATGCCCTGGGGGCTCCTGCTTACCAGCTCCACCTGCTTCTGTTTCCTGAATCTGTGCTTGCCTTGGCCATGCTGCTGCTCCCTGTGTGCTCTGAGGGCTGGAATTCACGTGCTTGCTCTGGCAGAGTTCCCCCGCACTGTTCCCCCAGGTTGTGCCCAGTATTCCCCAAGGCGTAGGTCAGTAAACTCCCCCTGCTGCTGGCTCCCAGCACCCTGGGGCTGCCTCCAGGAAGCTGAAGTTCTTTCGCTCTGCTGGGCCACCCCTCTGGCAGGCCGCCCCTCCAACCCTGGGGAGCAGAGCCTTTCTGCTCTTTTCCAGGTTACCTTGAGTAGGAGAACTGCCTAACTGGGTCCCTCTGTGGTTTCTGTCTCTCGAAAATATAGTTAGAGCCCTTAGTTTAAAAGTTTTATGAGAGAGAGCCTAAGATACGATCCTCTCTTGTCCCCATATTGGCTCCGCCAACATTTTTACTCTTTCTGCTAACTCCCCTTGCTAGTTTTTATTGGTTGTGTTCTGAGAACAAAGATCTCAGTTCAACTCCAATGAAGTTGTCATGAGTTGAACCATGGTTAGGGGAAGAACAATCATCTCATCCCTCTGCTCACTCTTTTATCTCATCTTAGAAGTGGACCTGGAGGTGTTTTTTTTTTTGTTGTTGTTCTGTATTGTTTGTTCTTGGTTTCAGGTGCTCCATGTGATTTTTATGGGACGTGGGAATTCAAACCTGGTGACCTTGAAACCAGCATTGCAACTAACCAACGCAACAAGGAAGCTCTGAGAAATCAGTATGACTGAGATTCCAGTCTAGTGAATTTTATACTGGGAAGTGGGACTGTATGCTATAGTTAAATTATACTCCTTCTTGAAATTATATTAATTGTTATATCCCTTGTATTTACATCCTTTTGTTTGCACCACATATATACAGCTTAATTGTTTGAGACCATAGACTTTCCAATATTTGTCTTTGTACCATCACCTTAAACTTTTAGGGTCTTGCAGTTTTTCTCCCTTCATCTTGGTCTGTGATCCAGTAATTTCCTAGAATAGGGGACATTGAGTGTAAAAATTTCTTCTAGTAATGCTGAAAAGAATTATTCAGCAACTTATGCCCTTAAGAAATTTTCTGTATTCACTAAGACATTAAAGATTGTCCAAGTTCCATGATCAGTAAATGACAAAAGAACAATTTGAGCTTGCTTTCTTAACACTAGGTCATGCTGCCTATAAATGATTTAAACATATTTGATGCCTGATAAACTTTCTTGAAATCATGAGAATACAGCAAAAAATAGGGAGGGCAGAAGAGCTAAAATGGAATATTGTAAAGAAGAAATATTAAAAATGAAGTAAAAGACTTTTACTGCATTAGGAAGATTCAAAAGCACAAACAGCACACGCTTGAAATTTTGGAAGGGCTACTACATTTCTTGGTGGTAGAAGTATCAGCACAAATGAAATTGTAGTTCCAGAAAAATTCAGAAAACATAGTCAAGCCAACAGCCCATTGTAATTCATTCCAATCAATTTTCTGCTTTTGTGAAAATCAGCTGTAACATATTTAAAACTTATTTAATTGAAAAACGTATCATTCTGCCAAAAATCTAAGCCCTAAAGTCTATATTTTCCAGCTTTTTTAGTAACATAGTTTACTAGTAGCAAGTTGTTGCTATTGTTCAGTTGTTTTAGTCAGGTCTGAGTCTGGAATTTCTTGGCAAAGTTGCTGAAGTGTCCTTCTCCAGCTCCTGGAAGAAACTGAGACAAAGAGGATTAAGTGACTAGATTAGGGTCACAGAGCTATTTGAGGATAAATTTGAACTCAAGATGATGAATCTTTCTGCCTTCATGTCTGGCATTCTATCCATTCTACCCATTATCCCCTAGCTATCCAATAGCAGGTTTATTTTGCTATTATTCAATAGTTGAATTTAGTGGGTTCTCCCTGCCCCACCAAGATCTCTTTACTTCCACATTATTTCTTCTCCATCTAACAATCTAACTCATCACTGCCATACTAAAATGAATAAAGAAATGCAGAAATTCATTCTAATTAATATTCATATAAGTCTAACTGAATCAACAGGAGCTCCAAATTCCTAAAATTTGGCCATGAAATTTCATTAAGTCCTTGTGTCACTTGTTCTATATATTATAAGACTGAATCATTTCATTTTTTTATTAGTGCCTGGCACAAAATACACATTGTAAGGTACTTAAAATGCTTATATCAGAATCCCTTAAAGTCTTACAGTATCATCAGAGGAATCCTGGAAGGTTGATGTAACCAGTTTTCCTGCATCTTCCTAGATCTTTGGATCATTTCAGGAAAAGCACCCTTTTAAAATGATCCCCAAATAAGATTTATTCTCTCAGGCTTTGAATTCTAAGTTCATACCAATCCAAACAAAGCTTATCTTATAAGGATAATGTGTTTGGAACTCAAAGTCCTGCTTCTACTACTTTAGCAACCTCAGGATCCCATAAAGTCTCCTTCTGCAGGAATAAAGAATGGCTTTCTTAAAAACCTTAACACAAACCTTTGGTCCAGGAGCAAGGGATAGGCTAATTATGAACAATTTATGTTTAAAGAGCAAGTCATGTACCCAATATGAGAAATAATTGTCTGTTGGCATATAAATGATTTATACTATTATTTACTTTGCTATCTATCAGTCTATCTGCCTGCCTATCTGCCTGTCTGTCTGTATATCTATCTATCTGTCTTTCTATATGAGAAAATAGCATTAATGGTAGATTCCACTGTTGTTCTTATAACTCATGTTAAAAAAAGTATTATAGAATATATTTATGAGTAATTAGCTTAATTTGGTCTTCTGCCTCAGAGATTTTGTCATATACCTATATTCTGTGGTCAGATGGTATGTTGCAGGTTCCCTAAGAGGTAGCAAAAGTTAGTCTCAGTAATAAAACAAATGTCTATTGCAAAATGATTAGGTTTGAAATATAAACAATCTTTTTAAAGAGGCAGAATGACTGATGATAGAATGTCAAACTAGAAATCATAAAGTTGTGCATTCAGATTCTTTCTTTGATGTTCAAAATGTCCTCAAAGACACTGTAGTATCAGATCATCTTAGCTGTCTCCTGATATTATGTGGGTTAGGAAATGATAGAATTAGGAAAACAGAAAGCTGGGAAACAATCTTCATAACTAGGAGTTCTAATTCTCATTTATAAAATATATAGAGAATTGAATCTAATTCATAAGTTCACAAGTCATTCCTTAGTTTATAAATGATCAAAGGATACGAACAGAAAGTTTTTCAAATGAAGAAATAAAGCTATATATAATCATATGAGAAATGCTCCAAATCATTATTAATTAGAGAAATGCCAATTAAAACAACAATTAGGCATCATCTCACATTTATCAGATTGGTCAAGAGGAGAAATAGGGAAAATGATCAATATTGGAGAGGTTGTGAGAGGACTGCATTGATAGTGGAGTTGTGAATGGATCCAGCCATTCTGGAGAGAAATATGGAACTATTTCCAAAGAGCAATAAAACTATTCATACCCTTTGTTTCAGCAATTCCAATTCTAGGTCTATATCTAGAAGAAATTATTAAAAAAGTGAAAAATCCTACATGTTACAAAATATTCATAGCAGCTCTTTTTGTAGTGGCAAAAAATTGGAAATTGAGCCAGTGCCCATCAATTGGGGAATGTATAAGCAAATTGTTGTGTTTGTGTACTATGGAATACTATTGTTCTAGGGGAAAACCATCAATGGTCAGACACTAGAGAAGCATGGAATGACTTACACGATCTGATGCTGAGCAAAGGGAGTAGAACAACATTATTAGATAAACAATCTTGATGGAAACAGTTCCTCTCAGTAGTCTAAAGAGCTAGGACAACTGCATTAGACTGGCTATAGACAATATTATCCCCATCCAGAGGAAGAAAAAACAAAGCAAAATAAAACACACACACACCAAAAAAAAACCCCTTCAGAATCCAATGAACACTTTATAAAAATGCTCTTTTGTACCTCTTTCCCTTAATTCTAATTCTTCATATTGAAACTCACTAATCTGTAAACATGTTTATCAAAATATGTGTGTACAATACCCTCCTGACTGTTTGCCTCTGAGAGGAAGGGGGTAGGAAGCGAAGGTACATATGGATAAAATAAATAAATACATTTTGTAAAAGAAAAAAAGAATGAATGGATCACACAAATGGATGAGTCAAGAAGTGTTCATAACTATTGACCAAGAGCTCACCAGAAATAACTAAAAAATAGCATAGCAATTTAAATAGAAATTTAGTGGAAATGATAGTCTGGGAAGCTTGTCCAATAGAACTAAAGCAAATTAAAAAAAAGGAATGACAGAACTGAACATAGAAAAATGGAGTGGTTTTAAGATTGGGAAAGGAGTATAATGAGGCTATATGTTGTCATCTTATTTTTTATACTTATGCAAAATATAACATATAAAATAACAGGCTTGATGAATCAAAAGCTAGAATCAAAATTGTCATGAGAAATATCACCAATCTCAGATAAGCAGATGATACCAGACTGTTAGCAGAAAGTGCAAAGAATTAAGAAGTTGCTTAATGTGGGTTAAAGAGAAGTATATAAAAGCTGACTTCAGGTTTATCTGAAAAAAAAACAGAATCATGGAAAGTAGTCCTATCACTTCCTGGTAAATAGAGGAAGAATTAATGAAAGTAGAGTCATATTTTATATTCTTAAGCTCAAAGATCACTGAAGATGGTAGAACTTGGAAGTCTGAAATGAAGAACGGTTTCATTTGAACAGAAGTTGTGGTTTTGTTGGTGTTTGGTAAGACCAAGCTCTAGGCAGTATATTAAGAGCAGAGCAGTATTGTCCTATGAATGGCAAATTGATATTGTGCTAGCCATTTTTTTTAAAAAAATATTTATTTTGGATTTTACAATCTTTCCCCTAATCTCGCTTACTTCCCCCCACCCCTATAGAAGGCAGTCTGTTATTCCTTTACATTGTTTCCATGATACAAATTGATCTAAGTTGAATGTGATGAGAGAGATCATATCCTTAAGAGAAAAACGTTTGAGATAGCAGAATTACATAATAAGATAACTTTTTAAAAAATTAAATGTAACAGTCCTTGGTCTTTGTTTAAACCCCACAATTCTTTCTCTGGATATAAATGGCATTCTCTTTTTTTTCAGGTTTTTGCATAGCAAATTGGGCTAAGTGGCTTGCCCAAGGCCACACAGCTAGGTAATTATTAAGTGTGTGAGGCTGGATTTGAGCTCTATCCCCTGCATCACCTAGCCACCCCTAGATGGATCACAGATACCCCAAAATTGTGCCTGACTGCTGCGCTGATGTAATGAGCAGGTCCATTAAGGTTAATCATCACCCCCATGTTGCTGTTAGGGCGTGACGTTGTGCTAGTCTTAAAGTTATTGGAAACTGTATCATACTGATGAGCTGCTCACAATTCAAAAATGGAAGGTTTGAAAAGAAAGACATTCTGAATACCATCCTTTCAAGAGATAGGTTAGAATTTACCTGACTACTGTATTTTACTCAGAGAGGAAGGACGTACAGATGGTTAGTCCACTGAAAGATAAGTCAAGATATACCTGATTGCAGTACGGTATTATAGCACAGGTTAGTGCTTATCAAACATTGTTGATGTGCTGTTGTACTTCACTGATACAGGAAGAATCATTATCATTTTCAGTTGAGAGATTCCCATAAGTAGACAGACATCTTCAATTGTTCTGTGTCCTATAAATCAGGTCCTGAGATGGAATAATTCTGGAAAAGTTAAGTGAGAATGAAGTCTTGTACAGCATTGTCCTCCCTTTAATAACCATAATTGTGCAACTCACAGTTCCAATCATTTAATTGGTTGCTGTGATCCACTTTGATATGAAGGACTAGTAGTAGGATGATGATTGCAATCATGAAATTAAAAATCACTTGCTCTTTGGAGTAAAAGTTAAGGCAAATCTGGAATCATTAAAAATATTGAAGACATCACCTTGCTGATAAAATTCCATATAGTCAAAGCTATATTTCCAGTAGTAATGCATAGCTATATGAGTTGGACTATAAGGAAAACTGAATGCCACAGATTCAACACTTTGGAATTGTGGTACTGGTTAAGAAATTTGAGAATCCCTTGGACAGCAAGATCAAATCAGTCAATAATTTAAGAAATTAATTTAGACTGCTCATTGGCAGGACAAGTATTCAGGCTGACACTTAAATAATTTGGCCACACAATGAGAAGACAGAAATTGTTGGAAAAGAACCTGAAGCTGGGAAAGTTTGAAGGAAAAAGAAAGGAATGAGGAGATGGCTAGATAATGTCAAGAAAAAAACAAACATGAACTTGGACAGATTTCAGGAAATAGTGGAGTAATAAAGAGTCTCACATTCTATGGTCCATGGGATCAAGAAGTGTCAGACCCAATTGAATAAATGTACTTGTCACCTAATGTTTAAGAGACTTGGTTTCCTCCTCTGTATAATGGTTATAATGGTTTTTGTGAAGTTTGCAAAGCATTTTGAAAATATTAAGCAGTAGATAAATACTCATCATTATTATTCCATATTCTGAAACTTACTATTATAATGCAAATATATAAAGATGTAAACATCAGCATGACTTAGTGAATGTCAAAGAATTTTACTTTTAAGTAGTTGATAGCATGTATATATTTGCCCTTTACTGAAGCAAAAGTGATCCAGTATATACTTAAATAAACATGGGCTAAAAATTCAAGGTTTGGTTTAAAATTTTGGTTTTCAAAGTATTAGATTTGACACTAATGCTTATTTTGTTCTTCACAGGGAACTTGCTACCTACCAGCCCTGTAGCACTGCACAGCATATACTGCTTTTCCATATTACTATTCCTAATACATCCTTGAAATACCTCAAGCAATGGGTATTGTTCAGCCCATAATGCACATCTTACATTAGGTTAATGGAAGAATATTTTAAAAATAATAGGACATGGAAATAGTGATATATAGTTTGAACTGATCATTTTAATTGATCTGAAATGCTCTTTTATCAGTATCTAAAGTGTAAATTTAATCAGATTGCAAATCTGGTAAGATTCTCCCGGCCGGATGGTTTCTTCTTATATGAAAAGCATGGAAACTAATCCTGTACTGGAGAAGCAATTATGACTTTTAGAAGGTGTTATTCTTTGAGTCTTGGTTTTCATTCCCTTTGTGAGAACCTCATTATTAGGAGCTGCCATTCAGTTCCAAAGAATGATAGCTGACAAAGGTGCTCATAAATCCAGCATCTGTTCTTTAATTTTTCTTTGCAGAGATATAATATTTTCTCTAAGGAGATGTCACACTTCTTGGGAAGAATGCATTTTATTAAATGCAAAATTCCTTTTTAAAAATCACACAGAAGGACTAACTTTAACTGACAAAAGCTATGGAAACTTGCCACTTGGTCTTTTGCTTAATGTCATTAGCTTCACTATTGCAAAGCACAAATGGAAGGCAGAACAGATTGGGCCAAGTCTGAATTCATTTGAAATTCATAGGTTCTAAATATCAAAACAAACTTGAATCTTTTGAGGTTCCTTTTTGGGTTAGTATTGGCAAAAGGCAGCTTTCTTGTGAAGAGAAAAAGAAGAAAAAAACATTAAAAATCTCACAAGTTTTCTTGGACACAAGATGCCTTTTATGAAAAATTTTGATGAGTTGTGTAAATGAATTAGAACATATGGATTAAATTTCCCTTGAAGTATACAGTTTTCAAAATGAAGAACAAAAAAGAGTGGGAAAATAGTTTTCATTTTGCCAAACTCAAAACATTTGAACAATTGTTTAAGAAATGAACTAGTAGGGTTTTTTTTCTACTTTCCTAAATCTATGTAATATAACTTTGATGACATTGAACTTATACAGCATCTTCCTTCCCAGACATATGAAGTCCTATAGAAATTCCATCTTGTTTCCTTTAAAATGCAAAAAATCTCTTTTTTCTAGATGAATAAGATATTCACCATTAAAAAATATGGTAACCTCTGCATTCTATCATCTTAAGGAATAATCATGAGAAAATAAATTTTGGGATGTTATTGTGAACTAACTGCATGGCTGTCTACAACTCTTCCCGGAGCATTATCATTTCCCTTTAACACAGACATCCCTGTGTATTGTTCACCTAAGGAAAAAGCAGAAATGACATTTTTCATATTTAAATAGTAGTAGCAATCTTGGGTAAAATTGCATTTGAAAGAGGTTCAATGTAATGCAGCAAAGCAGTTACTGAAGACCTCACTGGTGCTCATGTCTGTGCTTAGAGCTAGAAGGGGATACAAAAACAGTAAGATGAGGTCCCAACTCTAGAGGACTCTCTATCTGATGAAACAAAAAATGCAAAACAACTTCTAGGGCTATATATGGGCAAGTACCAGATATTAGGCTATCTACATATATTATGAAGGAAATAAAAAAAAAGGGAGAACATCACCTTGGTGTGGTTTTATTTGGGAAAAAAAACTTTTTAGGGAAGATAATTCTTAAATTTTACATATTTATACAATACTTAAAAGGTTGCAGAACAATTTCCAATACATTATCTACTTCAGTCCTTGTCAAATAGGCCAAGTGATTTGTCTAGGGTCACACAACTAGCAAGAATCTGAGACATTATGTAAACCTAATTCTTCATGAGTTTCAATTCTCTCTACTATAAAGCACTTCCTGATACATAAGAAAAGAACTCTGGATATCAGTTGCATGAAGATGGTTATTAAAACTCACCTAAATCTTCCCTTCTCTAAGCTACATAGACTTAGTTCCTTTAACTGAGCTATGCATGAAAGTCTCTGATATCTTATCTTCATTATGTTAGGGGGAGCTAGTTGGTACAGTGGATAGAGCCCCAGCACTGGAATCTGGAGACCCTGAGTTCAAATATGGACCTGACACTTATAATTACCAAGCTGTGTGACCTTGGACAAGTCACTTAACACTGATTCAGTCATCTTAATATATGTTGGCCATTAAAACCAGATGACTCTATAGGAGAAAGTGAAACTGTTGGCTTTGCACGGCATCCCCTCACTCAAATCCAATTCATATACTTGTCTTGGTATCAGCATTGTATACAACATTGTATTAATCTCTCTCTTCTAGATGCTCTCCAGGCCTTTCAATATTCTTCCTCAAATAAGATATTCATGGTCTGAGAAAATCAAGTTACCTCAGTCACTTTTCCTTTTATGATTCAGTTTTTAAAGTGATGACTTTTCTTGTCTGCTTATTTGCATTTGATTTATATGAGTTAATAGTCCATTTGCCTCAGATCCTAATTATTCTGCATATCAAAATTTCCTTTAGAATTCTCTTCCTCACCTCCTTAATACACAGTTATTTATATATTCTAATTTAGTCTGTAAATAAAAAGAAGAAAAAGATCAAAAAGAGCAAACATGTTCATTATAAGGAATTGCTTTTATTCATATTATTGTTCATGCTTTCTCCAAAGCTCGATTTCAATGCATTCTGATGTTCTTATGATGTTTTTGGTTTTATGAGAATATTTTATTTCAGTATCAAATCCATGACCTTTCTCCTTATTCTTGAATTGTGCAATTTAATTTTTTTTAAAATCAAATGTAGGATTTTACATGAATTTCTATTAAATTTTACCTTATTAGATTTAATTTATTATTTTTTTCAATATTTTATTGTTATAAAAAATTGGTAAGTCTAGTGTTACCACCATGTGAAATAAACATGAGAACCATGAGAATGAGACATTACTTTTGTTGCATCCCCATAACCTAGAGCAGTTCTCTTTTCATACATGTCAATACATGATAAATAAAATTTATTTTTATAAGTCAAGGAAAAATTTATTTCTAAGGAATTCTATTTGAGTCTATAATAGGGGGAATTATTAATTAGCATATTGTTACAGCAAGGGTAAGAGGTATCATGGTATAGTTGAAATAATACCAAAATTGTAGTCAACTGTCACAACTTAAAATTCAGTCTTTGATTTTTACTTCTTGTATAATCTTGGACAACTCACTTAGCCCCTGTGGTATTCAATTTCTTGATTTATAAAATGAGATATTTGCATATGTTCACTAAGATCCCGTCCAGTTCTATATCTATGATCATATGAATTCAAGACAAAGAGATGAACATAAGTTGAGAGGGAAAAGGAAATGATTAACAAATAATTTGTTGTTTCTAAGAATCCTGGCTTTATGGAGAGGGCATATTTGCAGGATCATGCAAGAGAAAGTTGGAAAATTCTTGTATATCCTTATATTAATCTCACCAAAAAAAAAAATCCTTCACTTATCTTCTCACAATTCCTTCTGGTCATATACTGACCAACTTTGTGCTAAGAGGGAAGGTCCCAAAAATCATGGGATCATTGTATCTTTTAGACTTGGAAAGAATTTTAAAGGTCCTTCTAACCTGAATTTCCCTAGAGTACAAATAGTCTGTCTAAAATATTTTTATAGGTTGTCATCTAAACTCTTTTGGAATACTTCCAGTTACTGAGAGCACATTATCTCCTAACACATCAAGCTCTGTTACTAAATAGCTATGATTTTTAGGAATTTTTTCTTAAGTTGGTGACAAATCTAATTTCCTATGACTTTTACAAATTGGTTCCAGTTTTTCTCCCAGTAACAATACAGAACAAAAATATCCTCTTGCCTATATAAAAGCTTTTTCAAGCATTTAAGACTGATTTTTGTTGTTGCTGTTTTTTTTCTTAGACTGCTATATATCACTAGATTACACATATCACAACCTTTCCTCATTAGAATTATCATCTAAAGCCTTTAATATTCTAGATTCTTTCTAGATGCCCTCAGATACAGATTTACTAATATAGCCTTAGTCTAGGTTTAGGAATGTGGGCTAGAAGGAAGAGAAAGGACACTACTAATTAATCAAATAAAGACTGAGAAATTGCCATAGTATTTTCTTGCAAGGATTTGGAGATATTTGTCCAGAGTAAAAGCAAAAAAAAAAAAAAAGAAATATTGTTACATAGGGTGGTAGGTGACAAGAGTAGTCAATAAATATCCAATTAGCCTATAATGTGGTGAAGTATTGCATTAGAGTTATGAATGGTGCTAATACTATAAATGCTAAAAAATACAATTTTTGTTATTAATGATTATTTTATATATAATTGAGCATAACTAATACTAATAGTGGTCATAGTGCTATTATTACAAATATCAGTTAGCAAATTTTTAAAGTGCTTTTTACGTATCTGACACTGATGATGCAACTATGAATCAGGGAGTTAAAATACCTAATAAAATGATTCTATTAATAGGATATAGTAATCCAAGTTCCTAACAACTAAATAAAAATGGCAAATAAGTTGGAGATTATTTATATATCATTTATTAGTATCACCATATTAATATCTTATTATTAATAATACTATTAGTGGTCATTGTGTTATAATTGTAAACACAACTAAAGCATTTCATTTGATCAGTCAGCAATATTTTAAGTGCTTACTATGTATCTGACACTTGTAAGAGGCTTTGATGATGCAAACACAAATAATGAAATCAAGGAGTTCAAAAATCTAATAACATTATTTTGATAGGAAAAATGAATAAAAATTCCAAACAACTAAAAAATGCAAAATGAATTTTTTCTAAGTTTTAGATTCTGTATATCATTTATTTATATCTTGAGCAAATTTTGAATTCCTCAAATTTTAAAATTAAGTTCTATTAAAGCAGCCCTGCTTTGATAGATTTTACCATTCTGAGTTTAGCTTAGGGCTCTGAGCAGGGAATAATGGCAGAAAAAAACTATGATAGAGATTGATTTTATTTTAGAACTATGCTCTACACATTTATAAAAATAAAATAGAGCAGCACACTTTTTAAGGCTTATGATAAACTAACCAAATCCAGAGGTAAAACTATTTCAGATATTTTTATTTGAGTTCTTGATAAGTAAATAAGCATTTAATCAATAGGATTAAATTCATAAGAGCATAATTTTGACAATATTGTATTTAAAAAGTTCCTCAGATCCTAAAACTTATGGTAACAAATGATATTGTGTTTTTACATACTTCACTACTATATGTTATTAGACTTAGGATGAGCCCTTTAGAAATTCTTTGCTCATTCCTCTTCAGTTCACATTTAAATGCAAAATCATGCTTTGCTAGTATGCATAATCAAGGGGCCAAGGAGCAATGTCGAAATGTACTTCCAGAAGTTCCCCCATCACATTGGGGAATATTCATGATAGAGATGTTGCCAGGTTCCATTATCAGGATTGTTAGCTTAACAATGCAGTGCTCCTTCCCTGGCTAATAATGCAAGCAAATATTTTACTCCAAATTAAACAACTTTAAAAAAAATCAATGCCCATTGAGACTTTGCTCTTAACTTTGAAAACAACCATTTGATTCACTACTCCCTCATGATATGCTACTACCTGAAATGTGGTTCTAAAATTTTTTCTGTCTTTTTGATCTTTCTACAACACATATTTCTGATGTTGGAAAATCAAGTCCAAGTCATCATAATTCTACTCTCACAAAACTGATTGTAGTTTAGGTAGACTTTTAAAAGACACAGATTTTTGTTGAGATAGCAGTTGTGTTTATTTTATACTAGGGGCTATTGTCAGGGAGGGGTTATCAAGTTTACTACTTGGAAACTCTAATAGTATAGTGATCAGAGTGAAAAAAAAGAAAGCATTAGCTCTCAGTATTCTGGACTAGTCAGACTTTAGAAGTACTGTGTTCTGTTCTGAATTTCTCATTTTCAGAAAACCATTGAGAACACTAAGGGTGTCCAGGACAGTGAGTCTCCTGGAGATCATGCCAAAGATCAATTGAATGTTTAACTATAAGAAGAGACATATTGGTGGGGAAGGAGGAGGGCATGAAATTAAATAATTTTAAAATTTCAAGAAGACTATCATGGGAACAGAGGCATGAGATGTAGCCCTAAGCAATAAACTTTTTGGCAATGGGGAAAGAAACAAGGATTCAAGTTTATATTAACCTCACAAATAAGAGTACTCCTAAAAATTAGTGTGGTCATACATGAAATGATATTCCTTTGGATATTGTGAGTTCCTGTCACAGGAGATGTATCAATCAACCCCGAATGACTATATTGAGATTAGGTTAAAAGGGGTTCTTTAAATTTGGGTACATAGTTTAAAAAAAGATTATGTATATGCTTAGCACATAATAATTAATATTATGTATGTGTTTCAGTTCTCATTAAATTAGAAATTACATGAGAAGAAGACCAACATCTACTCTGAACTTTCTATCACCTGCAGAGCCTAACACAATGTTCTCTATATTCTAGGAACTTGACTGATATTAATTAAATGAATATGCTCTCTGAAGATTGTGTGATTCTATGACTTTCAGTTTAAAGGTTGAAGATTTACTATATTAGAATCACTTATGGAAAGGTATATTGTAATTGATGTGGTAGATAGTGTGGAGCAGTCACAAGTTTTACATGTCTGGAGTCAGGGCAAACCTGGTTTCAAACTGCATCTGGGAAACTTACTCCCTAGATAACTGGACCAAGTCATTACACTCTTTAGTCATCAGTTTTCTCAGCAACAAAATGGAGAGAGGTTGCAATAGGGCTAAACTCACAGAATTTTTGCATAGATTCTATGACAAAAACATATGTACTAATAGCCATATATGGGTGCATACAAATAAAAATCTTATGTGTACAAAACATGTATGTGTTAAAGCATGATACCATATGCCAATTAGGAGAAAAGAAGAACAGTTTGTCTGTAAGATCTATGAAAAGGAGAGGAGTGAATAACCAAAAACCCAAATATATAATGAAATATATGATGGATAATTTTTATTACATGGAATCAAAAAGTTTTATGTAAATAAAACCAAAGTAACCAAAACTAAAAAGAATGCAGAAAGTTGGGAAGCAATTTTTACAGCTAGTATTCCTTGTAAAGGATCCATTTCTAAAATGTATATTGTAATGAGTTAAATTTATAATAATTCAAATCAGTCCACAATTGATAAACACTCAAAGAATGTGAATATGCAGGTTTCAAATAAAAAAATAAAGCTATCTTTAGTCATATAAAAATGCTCTAAATCATTATTGATTACAGAAATGTAAACTAAAAACTCTGAGGTACCACCTCATACCTCTCAGGTTGGTTAAAATGACAAAAAAGGTAAATGATCAATGTTGGAGAGGATGTAGGAAAATTAAGACAGACATTGTTGGAGGTATGAACTGATCCAAGCTTTTGGAAAACAATTTGAAACCATGCCCAAAGGGTAACAAAACTGTGCATACCCTTTTACCCAGCAATATCATTGCTATGTCTGTATTCCAAAGAGATCATAAAAAAAGGGAAGAAGAATCAGATGTACTAAAATATTTGTAGCAACTCTTTTTTGTAGTGTCAAAGAATTGGAAATTTTCCATCAATTGGGGAATGAAAATGAATTGTGGTATATGACTATAACAGAATACTATTGTTCTTTAAGAAATCATAAGCAGTGGATAGTTAGGTGGAGCAGTGGAAAAGGCACTGGCCCAGGTGTCAGGAGAACGTGTGTTCAAATCCGACTTCAAACACACAAAAATTGCCTAGTTATATAACCTTGGGCAAGCCATTCAACCCCATTGCCTAAAATAAATAAAATTAAAATAAAAAGAAATCAAGAACAGGCAGACTTCAGAAAAGCACAGAAAGACTTACATGAACTGATGCTGAGTGAAATGAGCAGAACCAGGAGAACTTTATCAGTATCATTGTGTATTGATCAACTATTATAGACTTAGCTCTTCTGAACAGAACAATGATCAAAGACAATTCTAAAGGACTTGCAATGGAAAATGCTATCCATATCCATAGAAAGAATTGTGGAGTCTGAATGCAAACTAAATCATATTATTTTTAATTTTTAAAATCTGTTTTATGCTTTATGTATTTTTTAACTTTTAAAGATTTCTTTTTCACTTTTTCCCCTGATGCTCCTTTCAAGACATGTTTTATATGGAAATATATTTAACATAACTATTTTTATATGACCTATATCAGACTACATGTTGTGGAAGAGAGGAGAAAGAGAAGGGAGGGAGGGAGAAAAATGTGGAACTCAAAATTTTACCAAAAAAATGAATGTTGAAAACTATATTTTCATGTAGTTGAAAAAATAAACTTAATACATAAGACAAATGTATATATGTAAGTAGTTTCAGGAAAAAGGAACGCCCTCATTTACTTATCAGATGATACATCTATACCTCAAGATTAATTATTAATTATTAATCTCATAAGTACCAATGACATAGGGAGTATGGCTCTGGAATACATAACATATTCAAGAAAAATCATGATATAATAAGGGGATATTGAGAAAGAGAGAAATATTATTGTTTGTTAAGAAGTATAATCACGGGGCATCTAGGTGGCACAGTGGATAAAGCATTGGCCCTGGAGTCAAGAGTACCTGGGTTCAAATCTGGTCTCAGACATCTAATAATTATCTAGCTGTGTGGCCTTGGGCAAGCCACTTAAACCCATTTGCCTTGATAAAAACTAAAAAAAAAAAAGAAGTATACTCATGATTGGAAATGTAGAGAACTGAAAAGGAAAAGGAAGCATGGCAGAGACCATTTGCAAAATCAGTACAAGTAGAAACTTATAAAATATTTTTTGCATTACACCATAATAATTTTTTTTGGTTTTTGCAGGGAAATGGGGTTAAGTAACTTATCCAAGGCCACACAGCTAGGTAATATTTAAGTATCTGAGGCTGGATTTGAACTCCAGTCCTCCTGATTCCAGGACCAATGCTCTATCCACTGTGCCACCTAGCTGCCCCCACCATAATAATTTAAAACAATTTTAGCAACAATAAACATTTAAACAACAATTTTAAAACCATAACAATTTTAAAGTAGAGGGTAACCAATAAAACAGATAAAACCTTGCTGAATCTGATTAAAAAAATGAAGAAACCAAATTATTAGAATAAAAAAGGAAAAGGGTGTGCTAAACACCAATGAGGAGGAAATTAAAGAGATAATCCAGTGTTATTTTGCTGAAATATATGCCAACAAATTAGACAACTTGAGTGAAATGGATGAATAATTACAAAAATATAAACTGCTCAAATGAACAGAAGAGGAAATAAAATACTTAAATTTCAGAAAAAAAAGAAATTGAAGAAACCATCAATAATCTCCCTAAGAAAAAGTCTCCAGCTTCAGATGGATTTACATGTGAATTCTACTAAACATTTAAGGAACAATTAATTCCTATTCTACATAAACTATTTAAAAAAAGAAGTTCTGCCAAATTCCTTTTATGACAACAATATGGTATTGATATCTAAACCAGGAAGAATTGAAACAGACAAAGAAAATTATGGACCAATCTCTCTAATGAACATTGATGCAAAAAACTTTTAAAAAGTTTTAGCAAAGAAATTACAACAAATTATTACCATGTGGGTATATTATCATATAGGGTTTCTACGAAGTAGGCAGGGATGGTTTAACATTAAGAAAAAACTTAAAATAATTGAAAATATTTTCTAATGAAAAACCAATAGAAATTATATGAGTATCTCAATAGATGGTGGAAAAGTCTACACTAGAAAGTGTAGGAATAGAATTTTCTTTAAAATAATAAGTAATATATATATATACCGATTATATATAAAATGGGGATAATCTAGGAACATTTCCAATAAGAACAGGGTGAAACAAGGATGCTCATTATCATCATTACAATTCAATATAGTATTGGAAATGTTAGTTTTAGTAATAAGAGAAGAAAAATAAATTGAAGGAATCAGAATTGGGAATGTGGAAGCAAAGGTTTCACTCTTTGCAGATTATGATGATATACTTAGATAATCTGAGAAAATCATTTAAAAAACTATTTGAATGAATTAACAAATTCATCAAAGTAGCAGGATATAAAATAAACCCACATAAATCTCAGTATTTCTATATATTAACAACAGAGTCCAAGAGCAACAGATACAAAGGGAAATTCCATTTAATGTAACTATAGACAACATAAAATAATTAGGAATCTAATACCCAAGTCCAGAAAGTATATGAACAAAATTACAAAACATTTCTCACCCAAATAAAGTCAGATCTAAACAACTGGAAAAATGTCAATTGCTTATGGTTAGGTAGATTTAATATAACAAAAATGACAATTCTACCCAAATTAAATTATAAGTTTAATGTCATACCAATAAAACTACCAAATAATTATTTTATCAAACTAGAAAAAAGGAACAAAATTCATTTGGAGAAACAAAAGTTCAAGAATATCTAGTGAATTGAGTAATCAAAAATGAAAAAGAAGAGGATCTAACACCACCAGATCTAAAACTACATTATGAAGTTGCAGTCATGAAAAATGTCTGGTACTAGTTAAGAAATAGAGTAACAGACCACTAGATTAGGATAGGTTCGAAAGAAATAATAGTAAATGACTACAGTCATTTACTGTTGGATAAACCTAAGACATTAGCTTCCAGGATAAAAAAAAATCATCACTATTTGGCAAAGTTTTTTGGGAAAACTGTAAAATAGTATGGCAAAAATAGGCAAAGATCCATCTCATACCCCATTCCAAAATGAGGTTAAAAAATGAGTACAGGATTTAGACACAAAGTATGACACCAAAGATAAATTAATAGACCAAGAAATAATCTGTCAGATCTCTGGAAAGGGGACAAATTTATGACCAAGCAATAATTAGGGAATGGATGATTCTGACTATATTAAATTAAAATGTTATTGCACAAATAAAATCAATGGTGCCAGAATTAGAAGGAAAGCAGAAATCTGGGAAACAATTTTCACATCTAGGGGTTCAAATAATTGTCTCATTTCTAAAATAGGGAACTGTATCAAATTTTAAGGTTACAAGTCATTTCTCAATTGATTGGTCAAAAGATATGAATAGACAGTTTTCAAATGAAGAAATCAAAGCTATATATAATCTTATGAAAAAATGTTCCAAATCATTTTTGATTAGAGAAATGTAAATTAAAATAACTATGAGGTATCACTTCACATCTATCAGATTGACTTAATTGACAAAAAAGGGAAAAGGATCAATGTGGGAGAGGTTTTGGGAGAATTGGGACATTAATGCATTGCTAGTGGAATTGTTAACTGATCTAACCATTGTGCAGAAGAGTAGGGCACTATACTCAAAGAACAATAAAACTGAGCATACACTTTGACCTAGCAATTCCAATTCTAGTCCTATATACAGAAGAAATCATAAAAAATGGGAAAAGTTACACATGTTTCAAAATATTCATAGGAGCTTTTTGTAATGGCAAAGAATTGGAAATTGGGATGTCCATCAATTGCATAATGATTGAGCAAATTATGGTATAAGACTGTTATAGAACACTATTATTCTTTAAGAAACTATAAATGATCAGACTCTAGAGAAGCATGGAATGAAATGCAGGAACTTAAGCTAAGAGAAAGGATTAGCATCAATGTAACATTCTACACATTAACACCAGCATTGTGAGTCAATCAGGGTTTATGGAAGCAGCTCCTCTCAGCAGTTCAGAGAGCTAGGACAGTATTGTTAGACAAGCTATGGACAATGCTATCTCCATCCAGAGGAAGAAAAACAAAGCAAAACAAAATAAAAAAAATAACTTCAGAACCTGATGAACACTTACTTTCAGTTTTTAAAAAAAATTCTCTTATGTATTACTTTCCTTTTATCCTAATTCTTAATATGGAAAATGAGAAATCTGTAAACATAATTAACACAAATGTGTATGTTTAATATTCACCTGACTTTTTGCTGCTGAGGGGAGTAGAGTGGGAAGGGAAGATGGAAGGAAATTATGTAACTTAAAATGTGCTTGTGAATATGGATGAATAATGAAAAATATTTATAACATGTAACTAGACAAATAAAATATCAATTAAAATGAGCGGGGGAATCAAGTAATCTTGCAGTCAACTCATGAATCTGGAGTATATTTGTGAAAGAGGACTTCAATGACTCAGGCAACTCACTGGATGCTCTTTCTCTGGCTCTGACAGTCTTTTTCTGTCTCTTTCACTGTGTCTTCCTTTTTGCCTCTGTCTTTGCCTCACTTTCTATCTGTATGGCTCTCTATCTGACTCTGTTTCTCTCTTCTATTTCCCTCCTTCCAGCACATTGGTCTTTTTGTTTGTCTATCTTTATCTTTCCATTCTTCCATCTCTGTCTCTAAAAAGTAGATAAAAGAAAATCTGAGTCCATTTCTCATCAAAAATTAATTTTTCCTAGTATATAAATAAAGGGAAACTTTGAAGGGGGATTGGCAATGACCATTCTACTTTTGGAATTTTAATGGAGAATGAAAGAAAAATGGGAAATAGTTTGACTAGAATCTATAATAAATTTTGGAATATGTGTTACAAAGAATTCAGAAAAAAGTCATAATTAGGAACCATGAATTAAATTTTGTGGCAGCAACAAATAGGAATAATTTATTAATCAATCTTTATGGCCTTAGCATTTTGTTAAATATTGGAGCTACACTAAAAGTTAAATTTTCTGGACCTTCAAGTAATTCATGTTCTAAGAAGAAAACTTACAGATAAATAAACATATGTATGTATATATATATATATATATATATATATATACATATATATATATATAGTTAACATCTGGTGGAAAGGCATTAGCTACTGCTGTTCAGTCATTTCAGTTCTTCCCAACATGTTGTGATCTCAATTGAGAATTTTCCTGGCAGAGATACGAGAGTGGTTTGACATTTCCTTGTGTAGCTCATTTTATATATGGGGGAAACTGACCTGAATCAAACAGGCCTAAGTGACTTGCCAAGGGTCACACAACTAATTAGTTCTTGGAACATATTTGAAGTTGGTCTTCCTGATTTCAGTCCTATAACTCTATCCATGGCATTTCCTAGCTTCTAAGAGAAGAGACAAAATAGTCTTAGAAAAGGTTGGAAGGAGGAGCCAGAATGGTGGCAAGAGAATAGCCTTTCTTAGGAGCTCTCTCCAAAATATTTCAAAAACCTTAAAATTATGACTCTAAATTTTTGAGAGACATAATCCAAAGAAAAATCCAATGAGGCAATTCTCCAGTCCAAATTAACCTGGAAAATAGTGTGAAGGCTCTTTTCCATGTTGTTGGAGGGGCAGCAGCTCACCTGAGTGAAGGAGCGTCAGTCTTCTGGGAAACAGCCCCAGTTACACTGGGTCCCTGGGATCCCCAGCTCCTGGCAGGGAGACCTCTATCAGAGTGAGTGTGAAGCCCAGGAAAATATGGGTCTCCTTAGCCTGACCATCACCTTCAATGCAGCCCAGATCTCAGGCAATGGAAGCAGGCCTGTGGAGCTTCCCAGAAGGAGCCTCCAGGCAGCTGTGCCCTGTGCACTCAGCCCATGGAGGTTAAGGGAATGGAAGGAGACTGCCGAGCTCTGTCCTCTGTCCCTCTGGAACTTTGACCCTATTCAGACCCTGGTCACAGTCTGGGCCACCCATAGATCAGGGACCATCCTCACAACTCCAGGTCAGAGGGTTTAGCCTGTGGTCATCCATAGACCAGGAGAGCAGTCAGAGCCTCACATACTGAGGTCCTTGAGAGTATGTCCTAATAATAATAAAAAGCTCAGGAAGCACCCCAAAACCAGAGCACAGACTGGGGAAATGAGTAAACAGAAAAAAAGAAACATGACCATAGACAATTACTTTGGTCCCATGGATAGAAAATGAGGGAGTCTTCACTCCAAAGAGGAGGAAGTCCAGGTTTCTGCATCTAAAGACTCCAAGAAATATAGAAGTTGGGCTCAGGTTATGACAGAGCTCAAAAAAAAAGAATATGAAAATCAGGTAAGGGAGGTAGAAGAAAAATTGGGAAAAGAAATGAGAGAGATGCAGGAAAAATATGAAAATGAAGTCAGCAACTTAGGGCCATCCAAAAAAATGCTGAAAAAATAATATATTAAAAACCAGTATAAGTCAAATGGATAAAAAATTTGAAAAGTAATTGAAGAGAAAAATACCTTAAAAAGCCAAATTGTACAAATGGAAAAGGAGACAAGAAACCTCTCTGAGGAAAACAAATCCTTCAAATTTAGAATGGAGCTAAAGGAAGCTGATGACTTTGTGAGAAATAAAGACACAATAATTCAACACCAAAAGAATGAAAAAACTAGAAGAAAATGTGAAATATCTAATTAAAAAACAACTGATCTGGAAAACAGATTCAGAAAAGATGATTTTAAAATTATTGGGCTATGTGAAAGTCATGATCAGGAAAAGAGATTTGACCTCCTTTTTAAAGAATTTCTACAGGAAAATTGCACTGATATCCTAGAAGCAGAGGCTAAAATAGAAATTGAGAGAATCCACCAATCTCCTACTGAAAGAGATCCATAAAAACAACTCCCAGGAATATTATAGCCACGTTTCAGAACTCCCAATTCAAAGAGAAAATATTACACCAGCCAGAACAAAACAATTCAAATATTATAGACGTATACTCAGGATCTCACAGGATTTAGCAGTGTCTACATTAACGGCTTGTAGCGCTTGGAATATAATATTCTGGAAGGCAAAAGAACTTGAGAATCAACTACCCAGCAAACAATGGAGTTTCAATGAAACAAGGAAATTTCAAATGTTCCTGTTGAAATGACTAGAGCTGAACAGAAAGCTTGATTTTCAAGTATAGGACTCAGGAGAAGCATAGAGAGGGTGGATGAGACAACTAAATTTTGAGGGATTTGATGATGAACTGCGTATATTTCTGCATGGAAAGATGATACTATTAATACTCATATGAACCTTCTCATTTAATAGATCAGATAGAAGTAGTTTTTATAGATGAGGCACAGGAAAGAGCTGAATTTGAAGGTATAATATATTGTAAAAATTGAGTCAATGGGTGAAAGTGAAATATCCTGGGAGTAAGAGAAAGGAGAGGCAGACTAGGCTAAGATATTTCATGTAAAAGTCAAAAATAGCTTTTGCAATGGTATGGAAGGGGGGGGAGGTGAGAGGGAATGAGGGAGCCTTCATTCTCATTGGAAATGGCTCATTGAGGGAAACAACATACATACTCAATAGCATATAGAAATCTAGAAGAAAAAGGAGAGAAAGGGGACAGGGGAAGGGGAGAAGGGGATATGTGGGTGATACAGCAGAGGTAGATCAAAGGAGAGGAGAGTCAGATATAAAACATTTTCTTTTATACTTTTTGCAAGGTAGTTGGAATGGGTGGCTTGTTCGAGACCTTGATGTTGGGTGGTTGCTGGTTCTCTGGGTTGGGCTGTAGACTTGGGGTCCTCTGGCCCAAGGGTCAGTGCCCTATTCATTGCACTGCCCCATAGCCCATTTTAGAAGAGAGAGAGTGAAAGGAGAGAGAAAATAAAATAGATGGTAATGGGGAGCAATGTTTGAAGGGAATTACAATTAGTAATACAATTGTGAAAAAATACAGAAGTAAATTCTTTGATTGAATTATGATAAAGAATGTGATCCACCAGAGACAGAACTGATGGTGTCAGAACACAGTCTGAAATACATTTTTCCTCTTTCTTTCACTTTATCTCATTTGAGGTTTTATATTTTTGTGGGGGGGGAGGCTATATGTTTACTCTTAGAACAAGAATATTTTAGGAATGTGTTAATAATGAAAATAAAAAAAAGAAAATGTTGGGGTGGATGAGAAGCTCACAATGAAAAATTGAAGGCATAAAGAGTATTAATTTTGATGAGTAAAAAAGGCAGAGTCATATTTTCTTGCATTTAGCCTGAAGGATAAATGCTAGGACACTCTTCTAGCTTAAGAGGCAAGACCCTGGGAGATTCTTTTGCATGGGTAAAGCAAGATTCATATTTTGTCCAAGAAGAGAATTCACCTTATAGATATACTCAAGATTGACAATTAAGATATATTTTTGAACGTTTCATGGGTTTTTTAGACTTAAGGACCCCTTTTAATTGTAACACCTTTTGAGGCAGTTGATTTCACCATGTTTAAATTAACCTTTAAAACATTCTGATCCAGAATTCTAGGATTTAGAACCTAAAAAGACTTAAAAATCCTTAAGTACAGTCATCCTCATCTCCCTTTTCAAACAGTCAGCATGTTATATTTCTTGTCCAAAATCATTCAGGGTGTGAATTACAAGGATAAAAAAAAAAAAAGATTTGAATCCTTGTCTTCAGAGTATGAAGACTTCCTCCATACCTCCTCATTACATCATTATTGTCTGTACTTGGCAGATAATGCAACTCTGAGCTAATCTAAATAAATAGAAACAGTCAATTCCTGAAAAAAAGGTTAAATGTCACTTATTCTCAAACATATGTGCTTGGTGAAATATAGTACACTCCTTGTTCATAGTAGGGGAAAATAAATTAAAGCTTGCAAAATGCTTGGTAGAACAGTACTTTTTTCAAGTGGACTAAGCCTCATTGTAATTCAAGGATACTAATGAAGAAACAATGGTTAAAATGGAATTTTAGACACTTGGTAATTCAGCCATATCATATAGATCACTTTTGTTATGTTTTGTCAAGGAATCTTAAATTTCCCCCTATCTTAGTTCCCACAAACACAAATGACTGATCTCTTTCTATATTCTCTGCAATGACATTCACAGTAAATTTAATTTATAATACTGTACCAAGTATCCACTGCTGTACTGTCATTGAGATTATTGAAATGATAGTTCTCCTAGATAATCTATCAATCCAAACTGCAGGACTTGGACCAATCTCGTCTATATTAAAATTACCTTCCCTGTAAAAAAACCTATAATTCTTTCCCGTTCTTTCACAACTTTGCCTTCTGTTTGGAGTTTTATGAATAATTGCTTTCTACTGATCAAAAGCAAATTCTAATGTACTACACACACTGTCATTGATCAATATAAGCACTAATGTATGAATAAAAATATGTTTATGTTTCCAACTAAAACTGACATCTCTATAATAAGACCTCATGCATACAATTGAGTACATTACTATCCCCTGTGCAGGGAGGCTGAAAGTCTGTTCTCACTAAGAATCTTCCAGACTCTGTAACTAAGAACATGTTAAAAAACAACAGGCTTATCATTCTCTTTGTGCCTTCTTATCTTTTCTTTGGATTTGGTACAGTGAAGTGCTGCTATTAATTAGCACACTGTTGCATCCAAAGATGCTATTGTGTAGATTTTCTTTAGAAAATCTATGTGTGTTTAAACTGGAGGCAAGATGATTGAGGTGGTAGGAGATACAAGTGCATCACATGTTTGTAAATTACCAATTTGTTTGAAACAGTAACTTGATTGATCGTTGAAAACTTGAATCAAATAGACTCTTTCAAGGTTGATTGATATGTTAGGGTGTTTCCCAGTCTTCCAGCATACATATGTTCTTTTCAGAGAGGTACTAGAGGGGGTAGTATATAGTGTTGTTAGTGGGCAATATTCAATAATTTAAAGTCAGTCTAGAAATTAGAATTCATGTATATCTCTTAAACTCTTTACTTAGGCTAAATTTTTTCACTGAATAGGCTAATTTGTTTTTTGTCTAAATTGATTATGACTGAGGTCCAGTCTCTGAGCTGGAAAACCTGGTTTGAAGTTTCAGTTCTATATAGATTCGCTCCTTGATTTTAATCACCATAGAAAGCTTCTTCTTTCATTGGAAGAGTGATACCATATCAATCTTACTTGAAAGGAAATTGTAAAGAACGTATACATCTCAGAGTTGCAAATCCAAAGGGGACCTTAGAGATCATTTCTAGATCAACACCCAAATTTTACAAATGATAAAATCAAAACCAAAAATGTTAAGTGACTTAAGTCAAAAGAGTGTGAAGCAAACATTTGAGTTCATGTTCTTCTAATTTTAAATCCACTTTTTTCTTTGCTAAATACTTCTATAACTTTTAAAAATGTGTTTTATTGATGACATTTAAAATATCAATGTAAATTCCCTGTGTTCCTCATGCATCAGGAACTTCCGCTTCAAGAAGATTAAACAGTTATACAAATCCCAAAGAGAGAAGTTGCAATTGTTATTGGATGAATTGTTTTTCAAAGTTCATTGTCTACTTAAAAGAGGAAATATGTTTAATCAGCTGCATTATAAAAAAATTTTAAATATTTCATCTTCAAATTTATGCAGTAATGTTGTATCCCTCAGAAGAAAATGATGATAATGATTAATACAAAAATATTTCAAAAGCATGTCATTAATCAAGGGAACTTAAAATTGTAATTATTTCTATGCTAAAAGAAACAATACTTCATGTTACAAACTTATTGTTTTGTCACTACCTAAAAAACAGTTGATGGTTGAATTTTTCATTTTAAACCTGCTACTTTTGCAACATCAGGTACTTCCAGGAGAACAGAATTTGGAGACAGAAGGCCTGAGTTTAAATTCTACGTCTGTTATTTTCCACCTAAGGATTCATGGGAAAATTGCTTCACTTTTTTGAATGACCTTGGATGATATCTAAAGTTTTTTTTTTTCCTTCTAGTTCTTGATACTATGATCTCTTGTTTAAACAGTTTGAATCTACATACTAAATTACAAAGTAAATGTTTGAGGAGAAATTAAACCTAGTGATGGGGTTAGGCATCTCAATGCCAGTTCAATTTATTACAACTTCATTAAAATATTTTTGATCATTGATGGTATAGGAAAAAACTGCTAGGAATTTAGGGAATTAGAAATAAGAGAGGATGTTACTTTTGGCTCCAAGAAACATGATTTGGTACAGAAACATATGATATTTACACAAATTAATATGAATGGAGAGTAGGAAATAAAATTAGATTTGTAGAGTATTTTTCAAGTTAATCTGAGAAAATGTGGGTAGATGTGTTACAGATGGCACTGAGAAATAACTAGAGTTCTGTATCTCCACACATCCTTTCACTGGGCAATCTGAGGCTAAGAGGAAAGGGATTCTTGGAGCCTTCTAATCCTGAAAGAAATGGCTCCCTCTAAGAGAACCTACAACAGCTGTAAATTAGTGAACCTCTTTTCATCCTTACTACCACTTGTGATTTTCTCTTCCCTTTCAAATGAAATCCAATTTACCTGGTCTTTAATGTTTGTTTACATTTTTGTTAACAAATGCCCATATAAGTTAATCCTATTAAATTTGTGTCCCATTTGTGTATAACTCTTGGGAAAGAAGAATAAGAGAAAAATACAGAGGTGGACATAATATAATGAAAGAGGAACCCCCCAAAAAGATGTATCCCATGTCTGGCAGAATTACCACAATTTTCCTCAAAACATTGATCTCCATTTCCCAATCTCTTCACTCCCAGAAAAATGGAAAAGAATCTTACTTAGATTAATATTCCATATTTGCCCAAAGCAGGACAAAAGAATGAGTCTGAAGGTTCTTCCTAGAAAAAAAGAAACTAAGTGGTAGATGCTATCTGCTGAAGCTTGTTATACTCCTTCAGGTTACTTTATCTTTGAAACCAACACTTTATTGCACCAGTGAAATAGAAATGGTGTTTTGTGCCAACTTACTACAGGAGAATTTGTAAAAATTTTCAGTTTTCTGCTTCTCCCATAATCCTACATATCTAGCAAATAACAATGTAACTAACAATAACTGGAAATTACCTAAATATGGCCATATTTCAAAATAAAAAGATATCTGCATATGTATGTGTGATTGGCACCTTGCAGATATTGCTGATTTTTTTTCATTTTTCTCTCACTGTGAGAATATCTTCAAGTTGCATAGAAAAATTAAAACATGCATACACATAAGGATACTGGTATAGTGGACTGAGACATGAATGGCTTTCAGAGGACTTGGGTCTTAGTTTGTGCATCCATTGCCAAGTTATTTGAATACTTTGTGGTCTAATCAACTTTCTAAGACTGTAGGTTAAGGAAAAGTTGCTAATGTTATCCTATGGATGAAATTAGAGATTTCTGTTCAATAGATCTGGCTATGGATATAGAAATGTACAGATTAATATAACTATAGATATGAATGATATATGTGTATCTATATAGCAGTTAATATATTCATTTATTTTATTTATGGTATGTACAGAGAGAGATACAAAAATATCCATATAGAGAGATCTAGGTAGATGTTTAAAGTAAAATAATGTGTGATTATATATATATATATATATATATATATATATAATACATGTATTCATGTATGAATGCCATGCATGAGTATACATATATGTATACAACTAGATGTAGCTTGCTGGACCTGAGTTCAAAAAATCTGTGCTCTGATCTGACTTCAGATACTTACTATTATTTTGTTCTTAGATGAGGACCTTAAACTGTATTTCTCCTGGCGTCCTCATCCATAAAATGGGAATATTAACACCAGCTTTCTGTGTTTGTTGTGAGGATCAAATAAGTAATATTTGTAAAGTGTCTATCATACTCCCCAGTTCATGAAAAGCAATAAGTGTTATCGATGATAATTTAAATATGTTCATATATACATACGTGCATTTCAGGTGTGTTTCCGCATAGATGCATGCATGCATACATACATATACACATACATACATAAATGATGTTTACCTGGTTTCTTCATTAAGAAATTAAAATACACCTGCACATACCTATTGATTCTTTTTGGAAATGGATGGTTGATTTTGCATATACATATAACAGATTTTTAAGTATTGTCAAAAGATTTTGACATGGAAGAAACTGTTTTCCCAAAGCTGACCTGTGTCTCGTTGGGACTGTCATAATAATTTTCACAAGTATGCTTCTACAATATTATAGAAGTTGCCAAAGCCTATAGAATGGATATTTTATTTATTAGGGTTTTTTTTTTTTGTTGTTTTTACTGAACAAATACCAAAAAAACTATTGTCAATAATGTGAACTAATCACTGATGGCAGTCATAATTCATGCAATTTCAAACAATCACAAGTATAAAATCCCTTTGTTTTTTTCTGACTTTCCTCCATCACAATGCAATCATTTTATTTGAATTACATTAAAATTTCCTGAATTCTTCCTCTGATTTTGTAGGAACAGACAGTGTGGATTGTTAAAAGACAGAAATTTGAATTTTACCTAGTAAAGTAAGACCAAGGAGCTACTACCCTCAATGCTGCTCAGTAAGATTAGTATTTCTGCTGCTTGTATTTTTTTTATCTTAACTTTGAAACTTATTATTAATTCTTCTATTCCACTGGTACATTCTATTATTGATTCTGGCTATAGAATGTGTTTTTTGCTCTACTTTATTTGTTTATTTATGAAAAAGGAATTTCAATTCACTTTTAAGCATTAATTTAGAATTTTCTTTTTTTTTTAAACTGATAGCCATGTGGATAGAATGGCTCCTAAAGGGCTATTATTCTATCTCATAAATATACATTTATGGAGTTTTAAAGTACAAATTATATAAAAAATGTATTTATGGATTGAAAGAGAACTATTTGCTGTTCTTACAGTACACTATGAAGGCAATATTAAGCCTTATGAAATGTGGACTAAAATGAAGATAATTTGTTCCATTATCAGTTTTCCTTTGTAACTAAATATCTGTCATCTTTATGTATATTTATTTCCCCTATATACCTAAAGATAACTATCCTAAATAAAAGATGAATAGAAAGTAAAAAATCAATAGAAACATGAATTAAATGGAATAATATTAATAGATAGTCTAAAGAAATAATTCTTCAAAAGAAGTAAATCAAAGTTATGATTCTAAAAGAGATGAATGCTCAAGGGTGGGCCCATGTTACTTTTTAACCATAACACACACACACACACACACACACACACACACACACACATATGTATATATAAACCATCCATTGAAGAAATCTATTATGAATTCATAATAATATTTTCCTATTCAATTTTATTTACAAAATTCATGTAGTTTTAGATTTAATAAATGGAATTAAAATGTCTCCAAATCTTTCTAATTTAACTCTTTTAATTGCCATTCCTTTCTTACATTTTTTTATGTTCTACATTTAATTGATTCATAATTTCAAATTTTGAAGAAACATCCATGGCAATATAGTATTATCCATATACCAAAAGAAAACCTTTTTATTACATCTGGACTGGTAACTATCCAGTCTTTTTTCAGTTTTGCAATTTAACATTGAGAAATTTCTCTCTGTCTCTGTCTCTGTCAATCTCTCTCTCTCTCTCTCTCTCTCTCTCTCTCTCTCTCTCTCTCTCCCTAAACTCTCTTTCCTTCTCTTCTCTCTCTCTCCTTCCTTCTGTATTAACCAAGAACTTAAGTAATCCACCAGTCTCAGCCTCCCCAAATGCAAGTTCATGCCATTACAATTTGTGACTTGATGGCATTCTTTAAAAATAAGTGTTTTTATAAAATATGACAGAGTGGACAAGATACAAAATACATTCTAATAACCTTTGATTTTATAGCCATTTGATCTTCATTTGTTTGTTCTAACTGAACAGTCAATTTGTTAAATTACATTCAACTCTTTCAACAAACATTTATTATCTATTGTGTATAAGGAAATACAGACTTGAAAAAGAATTCAGTCGTTAAAATTACATAGCTTACAATTTACTAGACTAGAGAAGCCTAATACAAAAATGAATTTAAAAAGGAAGAATAGGCTGTGGTAAAGAGCAGATTCACTAAATGTGAAGAATAGTTGAATTTTAACTAGAGCAATATTGGACCTTCAAGTAAGAAAAGACTTTGTATTATAGTATCTAGGATTTGACTACATGACTAAATAGTACCATAGCTTCATAGCTTTAGAAAAGGGCCTAAGAGGCCATTTAGTATAGGGATAAACAAACCACGGCTTGCCACCTGTTTCTCTGTGGCTTATAAGCTAAGAATATTTTCCTGTTAAACAAATGTAAAATATGTTAATTTTTAATTTTTTTTATTTTCAGGCTCTTAAAAATAGATATAATTCAGATTTGGCCTTAAAGTCATAGTTTGTTAACCCTGATTTATCCTCAATGAACTAATAAGGACAGAGAAGCTCAGAGAGTTTCAGTGATTTCCCACATCACAGAATTGTCTGTGTGAGACCCAAGATTGAAAGCAGGTTCTTCAACTCTAAACTCAGTGTTTTTTTCCCCTTATATCATAGTATTTCTAAAGAGAATGAGAACCTATGCAATTGAACATTTTAATAATAATGTTTATAGGAATTGAACAACTTTCATATGTATTAAAATAACTTGATCTATGAATTTTCAAGACATAATTATAAGTGACTTAATGAGAAGGAAGAAAGTCTATTATGTGTTAAGGATGATACTAAACACTGGCAAAGAAAAGCAGCTCCTGCCCTCAAGAACTTACATTCCTTTTTAAATATAGTTAGATAAAACTTTTAGAGTAAAATTAGAGACAGAGACTCCATGTGAACTTTTGGGAAATGGAGTTCTATATCAATATACATCAAAATGGCTTGGGAACTCTTATATATACATGACCCTATCTCCCAACAGAAACTAGTTTTCCCAAGTGCCTGGAATATACTTATATCTATCCCTTAGAATCCCCAATTGCCTTCAGAACACAATTCAAAGGCAATTTTTAATATGGAAGTTTTCCTTAAATTTTTTTTCTGAATTTATTGAATAAGTATTTCTTACATAAAGTAGAATGGGGGGAGAGGATTATACATGAAGTCAGGAAGCTGTTCTCTACAGTTATAATAAATTCAATATGAAACTTTCAAAAATAGTGATAGATTTCTAAAGACCTAAATACATATATTTCATGTAATAATTATTAATTATATTTAAAAAACTTAGTATTTCATAAAACTTTAGTTGCAAATTGTTCCCCTCCCTCCTGACCCTCTTCTCTCCATGAGAAAGCAAACATTATGATATTGATTAGATCTGTGAAATCAAGCAAAATATATTTCCACATTAGCCATGTTGCAAAAGAAAACACACACTGGCATAAACATACAAAACAACCAAAAAACAAATAAGAAAACAAAACAAAACAAAAAGAAAAATCAAGAAAATGAAAAAAAATCTGCTTAGGTCATCATTTGGAATTCAATAATCCTCTCACTGGAGGTAGAAAACTTTTTTGTATTCATGTTTCCTTTAGAATCATATTAGATCATTATATTAATCAAAGTAAAGGAATTTACATTTTAATGGGAAAAGAAAACACATAAAAGAGAATTGAGAATTGGGTGGGGGAGTGGAAATGTTGAAAATAACTAGTTTTTGAGAGGCAGATTCACAAGGTAGGAGAGAAAAGGCAAGGATTTTCCTAAACTCTCCCCACCTCTCCCCCCAAATACCTTTAAATAATGTCTCAAAATAAATTCTAGAGCACCAGATGGCACAGAAGAATGGAGTGAAACAATTTTCCAGTCCAAGACATCTTAGAACATTGACAGGAAAGTTCTGTTGCATCAGGATGAGAGTGGAACACAGTCTAGTATGGCCATGCCAGGACAGATTAGGTCCCAGTACATCAGAAGTAGGCACTGGGAGCTATTGAATCTGTGGCAGTAGTGTTGGTTTCCAAACCACTCATCCCAAATAAGGGAAGAATCAGCAACCAGTGAGGATGAGATTCCAGGGTCCCTTTGGTGACACCAGGGGCAGGACTCTTGAACTCCCCTTATTTGAATCTGGATCACAGTTCTGGGTAAGGGTAAAGGCACTCACATGCCAGCATTTGTGACCACAGTGGAGCTGGGACCCTGACCACAGTACCAGGGAAGAAAAGAGTGATTATGGTCACTCACAGAACAGTGAGAACATAGGACAGGATGGTGATAAATCTTACTTTCCCTATGTCTATACCTCCTTTGAAGAAATAAAAACTTACAGGTCCCAAGAATTTTCTCTGAAAATAATTGCACAATCACTTTGAAGCAGAGGATGGTATCCCCCTCCACTCCAAAAGCAGAACTCCACTTTGCCATAAAATTAAAGGTAAAAAAATCAATTGGGAAATGAACAAATAGCAGAAAAAGAATCTAAAAAGTGACCATTGTGACAGGAAAGATTAAAATGCAAACTTATAACAAGACAACAAAGTGAAAACTGTTATATCCAAAGTCTCAAAATAAAATATGAATTTGATTCATTCCAATTTTTATAGAATCAATTTTAGAGTAAGTTTTAGCATTATCTAAAGTGTTAATTATTTTTCTCTCTCTTCCAGAATTGTCAAAGCACAATGACAAGACAAAGGTTTTGGTGATTACCTGGGATTCAGTGTCTTTTCCACCTCTTTAGCATTTGAAATTTTATTTTATTAATTTATTATTTATTTTACTATCACTTTGTCATTTAATTATTATATTTATTGTTTTATTAATATATTTATTATTGGGGCGGCTAGGTGGCCCAGTGGATAGAGCACCAGCCTTGGAGTCAGGAGTACCTGAGTTCAAATCTGGCCTCAGACATTTAATAATTACCTAGCTGTGTGGCCTTGGGCAAACCACTTAACCCCATTGCCTTGCAAAAACTAAAAAAAAATTAACTGTATCAGCCATTCTGAAAAGCAATTGAGAATTATGTTAAGAAAACCTTTTTAACTGTTTATATCCTGTACACCTGCAATATCCCTCCTCTCTTATAAACTAAAGATATATGTGTATGTATGTGTAAACACACAGACACATATGTTTGTATACATAATTCTTTTTGTCATAGCAAAGAATTAGTAACTACAGTGTTATCCTTTTATTAGTAAATTTGTGTGGTTTATGGCATATAAATAAATAAAATATTATTATGTAATAAATAATGAAGTGGATAGCTTAAAACAGCTGGGGAGATCTTAGAAACCAAGAAAGAGTAAAGTAAGAAGAAATAAAATAAATTACATAATTGCAATATTAAAACAAAATATACTTTAAAAATCCCAACAAGTCTGAAAATATAATGATCACTTAAGACGCTAAAGAAATGAAGTTGAAGTACAAGTAACGTGACCATTTTCTGATTTATCCAATGTGGAAATTTATTATGTTTCACCATGCATATTTCCTACAATGGTTTTCTTTTTCTTTTCTGAATGAAGGGTCAGCTGAAAAAAAAGATGAACTGGAAAAAATTGGGTAACAAAAAAGTGAAGAGGAAAAGAAAAGGAAATAAAGACATCAATGAGAAATTTTAAAAAGAAATGAAGAGATGGGAAGAGAAACCAGAAAAAACAGTCAGATAAGGATAGCTTTGAAAACCACAAGTTGAATTTATTATATATCATAAAACAAAAGCAAGCTCTAGGTAATAGAAATCTTTAGTTTCAAGTTTTATCCTTTTTTCTTCTACCATGTATGTCATATTGACAATTTGAGTTGGTGTCATTTCAATTCAGAACAAGAAAATTAAAATAACTTTATCCCATTAGGATTTTTTTAATTTTAAAGATTATATATATATTTTGAGTTTACAATTTTCCTCCCAATCTTTCTTCCCTCCCCCCATCCCAAACAGAAGGCAGTCTGTTATTCTTTATATTGGTTCCATGGCATAGAGTCATGTAAGTTGAATGTGATGAGAGAGAAATCATATACTTATGGAAAAAATAAAGTATAAGAGATTGCAAAATTACATAATAAGATAACAATTTTCACTTCAGTTGAAGCAAAATATATTTTGCTCTAGCCTTTTACTTTTATTCTATATATGCATCTATCTGCTTTAAATGAGTTTGTTGTAAGCTGTTTATTGTAGGATTCTGGTTTTTAATCTACTCTGCTATTCACTTACATTTTAAAGAACAGTTCACCCATTCACATTCAAATTTATAACTTCTAAATCTTTATTGCCCTCCATGCTATCTTCTCTCTATATATTTTCCCTTTCCCCTCCCTTGATCCATATTCCCCAATATTTTGTTTTTGAATACTGCCACCTTCAGTGTATATGCTCTCTTATATCAACCCCCTTCCTCTTTCTTTCCCCTTTTCCTTTTTCCCCTTTAATACTTGATAGGGAAGGTAAGTTTCTTAACTTAATAGAGTTTGTATAAGTTAACTTTAAGCCAAGTCTGATTAGAAAATCCAGGTGGTTCTAACCTTCTCCTTTCTTCCCTTCTATTGCAATCGGTCTTTTTTTAGACTTCTTAATATAATGTGATTATCCCCATTCAGTCTTCTCCATCTTCCCATCTTGTTACTGTCCTCCTTTTTAAGGAGGTATTGTTTTTAAATCATTCTGAGTCACAGAAAATTTATGAGTGTCCATCACTTCTGGCTAAGCATATTCTCTCTCTAGTAGAGTTGCAATTCTCAAGAGTTATGAGAATCTTTCTCAAAAGTGGGGATATAGCCAGTTTCACCTTATTGGATAGCAGGTTTTTTTCCTTTAACCCCCCCCCTCTTTTTAAACCTTTTCATGTGTCTCTTGAGCCTCCTGTTTGATGTCCAAATTTTCTATTTATCTCTAGGCTTTTCATCAGGAAATGTTAAAAGTCCCCCAGTTCATTGAATGTCCATCTTTTCCCCTGGAACAGAAGGCTCAGCTTTGACAGATAATGGATTCTTGGCAGTATTCCAAGCTCCATTGCTTTTCAGAATATCTTATTCTAGTCTCATAAATCCCTTAATGTTGATGCAGCCAGGTCCTGCATAATCCTTCCTGTGACTCCTTGGTATTTACATTGTTTCTTTTTGGCTGCTTGCAGGATTTTGTCTTTTATCTGATAGTTCTGGGATTTGGCCACAGCATTCCTTGGTATTTTCATTTTTAGGATCTCTTTCCAGAGGGGGATGGATGCATTCTTTCAATAACTATTTTGCCTTCTGGTTCCATGATATCAGGGCAGTTTTCCATCATTAAATCCTGTAATATTAAGTCCAGGCTTTTTTTTCTCTCTTGAATGTTTTCAGGAAGTGGTAGAATTCTCAGGTTGTCCCTTCTCAAGGGACATTCTCAAGGTCAGTCATTTTGCTGATAAGGTATTCTACATTTTTGTCTCTTTTTTAGATCTTTTGGTTTTGGTTAACAGAATCTTGTCTCATAAAGTCATTAGTTTCTACAGATTCCATTCTTTTCTTAAGAGAAGAATTTTCTTCATTTACCTTTTGCAACTCCTTTTTCAATTGGTCATTCTAATTTTGAAGGAGTTTTCCATTTGCCCAAGTGGGGTCTTGAGAGAATTACTTTCTTTTGCATTTTCCCAATTGAGGATTTGAAATAATTATTTTTCTTTTTGCATTTGACTAATTGAGGATCTGAGAGAATTATTTTCATTTTGTATTTGTCTAATTGTATTTTCCAATGTTTTGTTTTCTTGTTGTGAGATGTTCATTTTCTTTTGCAATGTGTTCAATTTCTCTTGAGTTTCTTTTCCCAACATTTCCAATTGTTTTTTAAACTCCTTACTGATTTCTTCAAGGAAGTCTTTCTGGGCTGGAGACCAATTCTTATTCTCAGAAGTGCTAGATCTCTCTGGGTTAGAATCTGATCCTTCTAAATATTTCTCTGTAGATCCCCCTTATCACTGATTTTTCTTTATTTTTCTAGGATCTTGTGTTGGGGCAGGGGCTGGCTCTCAGACGTTTGCTTTTGAAGATCCTAAGTGACTTTGTTCACTTGGTTTAGTAATTTCAAGTGTTGGCCAGTAGGAGGTGCTGGTTGGTTTCTCTGGAGTGACTGAAGCCCTCCTATCCTGGACAGAGTAAGGAGGGAGGGAAGAGGGGCAGCAGTGTCTGAGTTGACCATGAACAATGGGGCTTGAAGTCAATCCCCCTTTCAGCTGAGTGCTCTCCTTAGTCCACAACTGTGCCTGAAGGGATGGGGGGGGGGGGCAGGGGGGCAACTATTTGTTCCTAGAAGAATGAATGCTCCAAAGGTATGGAGTTCAGGTCCAGCACCTAGCTGGGCGATTTCCAGGTGTGAGAACCTCTCCTTCCCCTGGCCAAAGATTTCTTGGCTAAAGTAGGTTCTTGATGTGCCTCTCAACAAAGTCTCCCCTGCTAATGCAGGTCCTTTGCCCCCCCAACCCCTCTGTGCGCTGAAACTCTGGTCTCCTCTCCAAGTTCACCAACATTCCCCTGAGACAGACCTTATTAGGTGTTCACCTCCTAGCTTCTTTTTCTGGGTTTTGTTGATTGAGTTTCTGTTAGGAGGTTTCTTTCAGGTTAATTTTGAGGGGACACAGGGAGCACTTATTGAAGTGTCTGTCTTCTCTCTGCCATCTTGGCTGGAAGTCTCCCATTAGGATTTTTAAAGTATACATTTCAGGTATATTGAGAAAGTCTTGAATTATTATTTAAGGTGAAGAAAGAGAAGTTCATTATTCCCTTATTCCACAAATGCAATAAGTTTCCAGAAACTATTAATTTTTAGGGTCATCAAATTATGATAGTCATCAAAATATTATAAAATAGAATATGATTTAAATATTTAATAATGTACTAAAATGAATAAAATGCACTTTAATGCAATTAGACAAATTTATAAATAAAGACTAGTGATGAAATCATCTGAGTTAGAGATATGGAGTTAAAAAGGATTTTATTGCATTTTGTATTAGATACAATCCAATTCTTTTTAATATTTAAAGTATCTTGATATGCATGTTATCTCTTTGTTATAGGTTTACTCTCAATAGGGTACTTATTTTGAATCATTTTCTCTAATAGTAATGCTAAAGTAATTCTTATTCATACATGCTTGCCTATCTGATACCTCATTGTTTTGAGAAAATTTTACCAGAAGCCCCAAACCTACTGCCTAAGACTCAAGATTCATCACATTACCACATTCTTAACCACTTATGATATGATTCTTTGATAATAAGTACCACTATGCTAGAGACCAGTTGCATATATCCATGAGGCAGTATGTGATGGTTCTGAAAGTGAGTCAAGTCATCTTTTTTTTTTAATAATTTTGTTTGCCTTGACACAGTGCTCTAAAAACCTATGCTAATTGAATTTATTTTAATTATATAAAAGGAAACAGCTTGGTGGCTCAGAAAGCAAAGCCTGGAGTTAGGAAATCCTGACTGAGATCAAATCTGGTCTTCTGCATTTACTGTGTGACCCTGGGCAAATCACTTTACCTATATTTCTCTTAATTCACTATAAAAAGAAATAGAAGGATGGAACTAAAAATAGCAGAGTAAAGGCAGAGATTTGTTTGAGTTCTCCCCCAAGCCCCTCAAAATACTTTAAAATTCCATGTTTTACCATGTATAAGACAAACCTTTTTCAAAAATTTGGGTTGTAAAAACTGGCAGTGTATAAACAGTGGTTGCGGATTTTTTTTTTTAACTAGCATTTCTCATTTGTTGTCTTTGCCCTCATTGTTTCACATTTGTTACCATACATTAGCAGAGAAATGTTTCAGAAAATATTTTCATACATGTCTGAAAGTTCAAAGTGATCCAGTTTGCAAAAGTGAATGGAAATTGTGCTGCTGAGCATCGGTCTGGTCCTCCTCCAACTGAGAAAACAATCCAAGACTGCCCACAGGAAGAAGAAACCTACTGAAAACACCCCAGCAGAAGAAGAGGCAAGTCAGTCAAATGGCCTCATCTAGAGAGGGAATTGAAGAGATGAGTCAAAGAGCAAGTGGAATTCCTTTGTCCACAAAGATGTTTCAGCAAGTGCTAAGAAGAATTGCTGATGAAAAAGAAGTGACTGATTTCAAAGGAGGACACCACTGGTGCTTCAGGTTCATAAAAAGGAATGGACTAAGCATGAGTCCATGCATAAGACTTGCCCAAAACATAATTGAAAGCTATGAGCAGAAGGTCCTTGAATTTCATGATGAATAAAGTGAGTTCAATAATTTTATATATATTTTTTTTTCAAATGTCAGGTCCCAAAATTAAGGAGTATCTTATACATGGGGAAATATGGTAATGATTCTAAATAAATTCTAGGGTGGTAATGCTCACAAAAAGACAGTAAAAACTATTTGGAAGTCAGCAGCAAAGGGCAGTTGCATGAGAGGAGACTAAATTAGTGGCAACAGTGGTGGTTTCCAAACATTTCAGTCCAGGGGTATTAAATATAACATAGGTCATCAAGAAAGGTCCATTGACCTGGGTGAGAATAGAGTACAGTTTAGTTCATACCAAGACAGCACAAGCAAAGCAGAAGGAAGCCCCATGGTAATTATATCAACTAGGACAGTAGCTGCTACTGGAACTTGAGACCCCACAGACAGATGTTAGGAGGTCAAACAATGTGTTAAAAGGTGATTGCAGCAGTTTTTCTGCTAGCAATGAGGCAAGATTGTTACTTTACTCATTACCAGTTTCTGGTTGTAATTAAAGGGCAGAAAAAAGTGCTTGTGGCCACTCACAGACCAGAGTACAGGCCAGGAGGGTAGCAAATACTTCTCCTTGTATCATACCACTTAGGACACCTGTAACTTATAGGTTCCCAGAAGTATATCAGAAAACAGTTGCAAAATGCCAAAAGTTTGGGATGGTGTATCTTCCATTCTGGAAGCAGAGGTCTACTTTAATAAAGAATTGAAATGGAAAGTAACTGTGTCAAGGAAGTTCAAAACACACTTAGAAGATAAAGTCAGCTCCTACATCTAAAGGCTCCAAAAATATACAAAGTGTTCTCAAATCATTGAAGAGTTTAAAAATTATTTTAAAAATCAAATAAGACATGGAGGGAAAACAATTAAAAGAGAAAAGAAAGTAATGCAAGAAAACTAAGTATCTTTGTAAAGAAGACAAAGGAAATACTGAAGAAAAATTACACCTGAAGAAAAACAGTCTAGACCAAATGGTAAGAGAGTTACTGATTGCCACTGAGGAGAAGAATGCCTTAAAAAAGCAGAATTGGCCAAATGGAAAAGGAGGTACAAAAGCTCTCTAAAGAAAATGATCTCTGAAAATATAGAATTGAGCAAATGAAAGCTAATGACTTTATGAGAAATAGTAAAACAAAATCAAAACTGAAAAAAGTAGAAGACAAGTTGAAATGTCTTCTTGGTAAAAACATCTGATCTAGAAAATAGAACCAGATAAGATAATTTAAAATTGAATTGATCACCTAAAAGTCATGATCACAAATAGCTCATCTCTCAAGAAATTTATGAGGAAACTTATCCTGATATTCTAGAGTCAGAGCATAAAACAGGAATTGAAAAAAATGATCCATCACCTTCTGAAAGAGATTCAAAAAGAAAAAGTACAAGAAATATTATGGCCAAATTCCAGAGATCCCAGGTCAAGGAGAAAATAATGCAAGGAGTCAGAAAGAAACAATTCAAATTTAGGGAATCATAGTCAAGATAACCCAAGATCTAGAAATTTCTACATTAAAGAATTCAAGGGTTATATTTCAGAAGGCAAAAAAAAACCCTTGGATTGTAATCAAGAATCAATTACCAAGCATGACTGACCATATTCTTTCAGAGAAAAGGGGGGGGGGGTTCTAACTTTTCTGATGAAAAGACCAAAGCTAAACAGAAAAGTTGACCCTCAAGTACAAGTTTAAACAGAAGAATTAAAAGATAACCATGAAAGGGATATATCATAAAAGATTTGATTTAATGATACTGAACTATTATATTCCTACCATAGGAGTTGGTTTCTCATTATAAGGGAGGATAGAAGGAATATAGATATATGTAAATACACACACACACACACACACACACACACACACACACACATATATATATATTATATATATATATATATATATATAGAGAGAGAGAGAGAGAGAGAGAGGATTACAAGTATGAGCAGAATATGAAACGATGATATAAAAATAAAATTAAGGGGTTAGAGTGAAATGGTTTGGGAAAAAGGCAAAGGAAGAGGGAGATTAGTGCACATTATCTCACATAAAGGAGGCAAGAAAAACCTTTTACACTGGAGAAGAGGGGGAAGTGATAGAGTAGTGATTGAACTTTACTCTCAGCAGAATTAGCTCAAAGAGAAAACAACAAACATAGTCAATTGGTTCTAGAAATCTAGTTTGCTCCCACAGCAAAAGTAGGAAGGGAAGGGGATAAAAGTGATGGAAAGGAAGGTAATTTGGGGAAGAGGTGGTCAGAGTAAATCACTTGTAGGAGAGACAAGGAAAAGAGAGAGAGAAACATATAGATTGGGGTTAGGATGGAGGGAAAAACATTTGACTTTGCTAAATGAAAAAAATTGAAGGAAGTCTCTCTGATCAATGATCAAAAGATATGATATTTTCAGGCTGGAAAATGGACAGGAAAAAGGAAGAAGGAAATGACAAACCACTTTAGTATCCTTATCAAGAGGTTATAAATGCTATCAATAATCATATTAAATTTTTCTAATTTACTATTGATTGCTGAAATACAAATTAAACAATTCTGAGGTGTTATCTTTTTTCTACTAAATTGGCTATTAGGATAGGAAAGGAAAATGTCAAATGCTGGAAAGTATGTGGGAATAAAGAAGACATTAATACATTGTTGGTGGATTTGTGAATTGATTCAACCTTTCTATAGAACAATTTGAAACTATGCTCAAAAACTATAAAACTAAGCATGCCCTCTAACCTAGAAATATACCATTACTAGGTCAGTATACCAAAAGATGTGAACAACAAAAAGGAAAAGATTCTATATGTACAAGGGTATTTATGGCAATTCTTTTCTGGTAAGAAATTAGAAATTCAGGGAATGTCCATTATGTAAAGAATGGTGGACAAATTTTTATCATATAACAATGATGGAATGCTATTCTGGTATAAGAAATGATGAGCAAGATACTCTCAGAAAAACCTGGAAAGACTTACATGAGCTGATGCAAAGTGAAATGTTCTGTGTCCACAGTAACAAAATGATCATCTGAGGATTACTTACCTTTTCTCAGAAATACGATGATCCTTGACAACACTGAAGTACTTATGATGAAGAATGTTCTCCATCCCCAGAGAAAGTGTTGATTTTTTATTAGATTTTTTTTTGCAAGGCAAATGGGGTTAAGTGGCTTTCCCAAGGCCACACAGCTAGGTAATTATTAAGTGCCTGAGGCTGGATTTAAACTCAGGTACTCCTGACTCCAGGGCCAGTGCTCTATCCACTGTGCCACCTAGCTGCCCCTATTGTTTTAAGAATAAAGATTAAACATATTTTTTAAACTTTATTTTTCTTGACTATGTTTTCTTTCACAACCTATTATGGAAATGTTATCCCCTAACTACATACTTATAGCCTATATCAAATTGCTTGCTTTCTCAATGTAGGGATGTGTGGATGGAGGAAGGGAGAGAATTTAAAAACCTAAAGTTTTAAAAACAAATTTTTAAAGTTGACATATAATTGGGGAAAAATAAAATGCTAAAACTTAAAAAAATAAAAAGAAGGAAGTGACAAACCATTTCAGTATCCTTATCAAGAAAAACTAAGAATAATATTGACATTCTATAATCCATGGAATTGGTAGTTAGTCGGTTCCTGTGCTTCATTAAAGACCAAAATGACATCACTATGTTAGAGACAAGTTACAGTGAAGTTGATCAGACCAATCAGAGAATGGAATGCTCTACCACAGTTTGGGCACAAATAGTCCTTGTAAACAACTGTAGTGATTACTCTAAACTTAACACATCTCATATTTCCTTTTGCTGCTTCAATTTTGCCTCGCTCTTAGAGAACAGCACCCCTTCTGATGAGAACACACCATGCTGGGTGGTCTTATACTACATAACCTCCCATGCTGCACAATATCCCTTGCTTTACAATCAATTCCAAAGCTCTTAAGAGACACATTGAGAGTGTTATTGTATTGCTTTTTCTGACCCTTACCCCCCTCCGCCCATGAGAGTTTGCTCTGTGTGAATTCCCCAAGAAATAGTCTTTTTGGCAAACTTATGTTTGACATTTTAACAACGTGGCCAGTCCATCATACTTGCATTCTCCGTGGAAATGTTTGAATATTTGGCTATTTAGATCAAAAAGGGACCTCAGTGCCTGCTATCTCATCCTGCCAGGTGATCTTCTTAAGGCAATTCAAATGAAAATAATATAGTTTCCTGTCATGGCACTGGTATATTGACCAAGTTTCACAGGCATACAACAATGAGGTCAGTACAGTGGCTCTACAGACACCACTCAAAAGACATCAGTCACAGAGTCCCATACAATAAAATAACTAACAAACAATAATAGTAATATGAATAGGTATGGGGAGAGAATATGAGTATGTATGCATGTGTTTGTTTACATGAAGACTTGTATTCAAGTTCTACCTTTGTCAGATACTAGTCTTCTGACTATGGACAAGTCAGCTAATTTTGGATGGCTATAAACAACTTGTTTTAACACCATAAGTGGTAGAAAATTTCCTGACCTGAATGGTAGAAAAGGTTTCCCTGAAACAAAGGAATCAGAGACCCAGTCCATTTCCCTAAACACACAAACACACACACACACACACACACACACACACACACACACACACACACACTCAGAAACATGCACACAAACACAAATACACAGACACTATTTAATACTATAATAAGCTTGTTATTACTGATCAGACCACATCTGGAGTACCATGTTCATTTCTCAGTGATGCTTTTCCTGGACTGACATTCTCTAGATGGGCAACATCCAAAGGAAGGTGATTGGGCTCATCCATTAATGTGAAGAAACTTAACAGTTATACAGGTCATAGGAAGTCTGATTTGTGGAAATAGAGATATTTTGTCTAAAGAAGAAAAGTTTGGAAGAGGAACATTCTACTTTATTTCAAGAATCTAAATGAAAAATGTATTCTTCTTGACTGTTTAAGGAATAATACATACAGGAAAAATCAGTGTAAATTTCAGTGTATTAAGGGAAAACAATAACCGAAAACAAACTTCCTTATAATTAGAGTTATGCAAAAGTCAAATGGGCTACTAAAATAAACATATACTCAGTCTCAGAGTTCTTATAAAAGAAAAGATGTTAATTTGTATACTGCTTAGAAGAATCATGTTTCAGGTATTAGTAAACATCTGAAATGCCATTCAAGTGAAGAGAATACTTCCTGCTTCTATTATTCTTTTTAACATTTGAGGCTTCATTAATATGCAGAGAGTATAATAGTTATATAAATGAAAACAAAGGAAAAATAGGAAACAAGACAATCCTTAGTATATTCAGGTCCATAATGTACCTTCACACAAACAAATATTTTAGAGATAAAGAAAATTGTTTTTTAGGAAAAGACAAATGTCATTTTCCTTTTGTTTCCTAAGCATTACCTAAATAAATACAGTAAAGCACTATGTGAAATAAAGTATTCTCTATTCAAATAAACAAACAAAAGTATATTTTAAATCATTTCATTATTATACTCTAATAAAATTATTTAGAATATTCTTAGTTCTTCTAATGAATTATTTTCCCCAAATCAACACTATTGATAAAAAGTCAATAAAGCCAAGAAATCTGTGTTAAAAAAATATGTAGATTTTTTTGCAAAATGTATACTCTTTGGGATTTCTTGTAACCATTTTCACTTCACAGTCAAATGAAAACTATACAAAAGTTTAGTAAATGCACACAAATAAAATGAAATTTAAGAAAACAATGTAAAATCATTCTCAGATATTTCCAAAATAATCATGAAGATGGAAAGCATCACCAACTTTTTGAGGATGCATTAATGTCTGATTTAAAGGCATGTGAGGGTAAGGGGCCACATTCTATGACAGAGAGAGACTCTGGAGACATCTTTGATGATTCTTTGTGATGCATAAAATATGTCACAGTTGTACTATAAAAGATATCAGCCATCAGGTAAGGCTGTCATTTGTGCCTGTTGGATTATATTGGGAAAAGATACAGCTCCCTGTCTCTCTCTCTCTCTCTCTCTCTCTCTCTCTCTCCTCCCCTTGTACTTGTAAGGGATTGCGGTTCATAAAACCTACCTATTTAGTCTGTGTGTGACCATTATCATACCCCTGGTTTATTTCAAACGAAAGTAGTCATAAAATAAACATACTAAAGAGAGGAGATCTGGTTGATATTTTGTGATATTTTGTTTCAACATTCACCCATTTCATAAGCTGTGAATATGTTCAATACTGAACTACATTAAAGCTGGCTTCTACAAAAGGATTGCATATTTCTCTTGAGACTAGTTGCTTTCATTTGATTTCTGTTATGCACACATCTTATTTTACTTCAAAATCTGAATCTGTCACAAATAATATGCATAACAAAAGAAAATTGGAAGTAAACTATTCTGAAAAGGTATGATACTTAGGTTCCCATCCTCTCACAGATTTTTAAAATTTTATTTATTAGTGAAGCTGCCTTTCCTAACATGTTTAAGAGAAAAATATAATATAACTTTTATGTTTTTCAGTAGCTATTAAATTTTCATTATATTAAAACCCCTAATGTCAATAAATATAAATTATGTTTACCGTAAAATACATGATTTTATTTACAGATTTTATTTTTTAAAAATTGATGAAGAAATTGACTTTACAAGTATCTTGATGAAACATGAAAAGGCATTGGCATAAGCCTTTGAAGAGCAGGAGTTTAAATACACAACAAAAAATAGAATTTCTACTATTTAACAAATATTTTTAGTGAATTAAATAGTTTATTTTCCTATCAAGATTAATGAGATCATTGGCTACATGGTTATTTATAATCTCTTCCAGAAATTATGTTTTCCAATAACATTTAAATATGAAAGCCAAAAGTGAATTAATTATACACAAAGAGCAAACAAGATAAAGAAATTATTTTGAATGTGTACTTAACTCAAGCTGATTGACAAGAGACTCCTTTATGGAATACAAAAGTGGCTTGCAGAAGTGTTCTTATCTCCTTAAATTTTGTTTTTGTTTTTTTCTATAAAGATGGAATCTCAATTTGTCCTCTGTTGCAAATGTACTTCTGGCTGCCCAAAATGAAAAATTAGTCATTTGCTTAATTTATAAATCGGGGGTGAGGAAATACATTTAATGGAAAACTAACATACGGTGCAACAGACAGAATCGATTAGGGGCCTCCATCTGGTGCAAGTTGAGAAAAGTTGCTGCCATATGTTTTGGACAACACAGCCAAACTAACTGTTTTATACTGTCACCACCTCCAGATCTGTTTTATAAATTACATTTTGTTTTATTATATGTATGAAAAAGATTAGGTATAGTTTTATCTATGGCTGGTTGCCTAATTGGAAAGGAGACCTGCATAAAATTTTAAAAGAAGTACTTGGTCAACATAGTTCTGTACGAAAAGACATTTGACAGCTTTAAATAACAGAGGCAAATGAATCACCGTAAATTGTTTACTCTGTAGACCTTTAAATCTTAAATGGTTTTATTTAAATAAGTCTATAATAAGAGATCATCTTTAAGGATTACTAAAGGAGATACTATAATAACAGCAAGAACAAAAAAAAATCTTAAGGGAGGATTTTTTATGAAATTTGCCTGTGATATTAAAGACTAGTAATATCAAAAATATATTCAGTAGTCTTTTTTTCTTTAAGGTAAAATTTCATAAAGATAGATTAAAAAAATCAGAATATATATGTTGCTGTTGGAAAAATAACATATCAGGTTCAAATGAAATTTAGGAATGTTAATCTCTTTTGCAGCTGCTATTTTTGTTTTATGGTATTTTTACAGCTGTTTTTAATTTCTTTTAAGAAATACTAAACCTTTAGGAGAATTCCCAAGTGAACAACCACAGTACAGATAATTGGTTTCATTGCAATTCAGATTATGAACATCATTTTTCAGTTGTTACTTTCAAACTATATACACAGCTAAATCTGTAAGCCATTTTCTTTATTTCAGCTACTATCAAAAATAGAGAAAAAACAGTTTAAAGCATCACAGAGCCTTAATCTTTATATGATAGCTTGTAATGTTTAAAAATATTTACTCTCAAATAGAACACATATGACACATATAGGGATAAACTATAAATAATTATTTATATAGAGGCAGTCTCATGTATATGGGGTCATTTCATTTTATATCTTATTAATATTTTGAAAAATAATGCATTATCAAAACACAGAATTTGAAGAGTTTAGATCCATACATGATAGGGAAATTTTAACTACATACAATTGCTTTTAAAAACTTCTGAATTTTTATTGGGATGGGGGGTTCTTCATCATATGACTATTTCTTTACCATAACATCATCTAATTTAGTAAATGATCATCTCAGAGCATCATCAACCTAAAGCTTCCTTTGATTAGTAGCCACACCTTTACCATATACTTTTTTAGTAGAAGCCACCCTTCCTATGCAAGCCACAGGGGAAAGTAATTAAATTTAATAGAAGCCGTCTTTGTTTTATAGCAGCCCTCAATTTAAAGCCACAGGGGTAAGTAATTAAATTTAATAGAAGCCACAGCTCAAAAACAAAGATATACAGTATCAGAAAGGCATTCTATGCTATAGAAATAAGACCTATTCTACCTTGGATATTGTTATAGAGATGTGCAATTGATTATGAAGTCATATTAACAACAATAACAAAAAATAAAACCTGGAAATGTTCAGGATTAGATGTTATTGTTATAATCATTAGTGATTTGCAATGGGTGGAGAAGGTACAGTTGTCACCCTGAATTTTTCCAACTCTGATCAAAGGGGTGGGGATGCTAGATTCCCTTGTTAAACCACATCTGTCTGGATATTTGCTGGCTGTGAACATCGAAGGTACCCTCCCACTGAAACCAGTTGAACAGAGCTGTCTTTGCGATTTGAAAATGTAGGGTCTAATACCAGATAGCAATTTATGGTAAATCTAAAGAAACATGTTGAGTACATTGGAAGCTCTTTGGCACAGATGTTCATTTCCATTTAGTCTAGGTCAGGATTGATAACATTCTTATTTGAGAGTGATGATGGTTCCTCAAATAGATTACATATATTGTGGAGCCAATGATTTCCAAAATTTGGGGCAACACTGAAAGTATAATCATGATATTTAATTTTCAATTTTCTTTTTCTGTGTATACTTGGCAGGTTGAGCCACCTTGGGCAAGTACTACTCTGAGTCTCGGTGTCTTTAAATAGAAAATGAATATAATTCTGAACTTAGTTGTGAAGACAGTGCTTTATAAATTGTACAATGAGTTCCAATATGAGTTATTACTATTTATAGTAAAAATAAATTATTTAAGTCAATGTAGGAGTATTCGAAGGGAGTTAGTAGGAAACCTTTTAGATTTTTGTTTAACCAGTCTTTTAAACATGATTTGAAATATTTCCTCAGATTAGAATGTATTTTCCATTAATAAATCATCAGTGTCCATTACTAAGAACTTTCTAATAAAATGCTTAGTGGATCGAGTTCTGACCTTGGATATAGCAAGATCTGAGTTCAAGAATGACCTTTGCCATAATTGCTGTATGATTCTGGTCAAGTCACTTATACTGTCAATTTTCTTGGCAGCTCTATAAGGCTCTAAGTAAGGTGCTGACTTGCATCATCTGATAACACTTCCTTTCTTAGTAGCTTCCTATGCCAATGAAATCACAAACCCTGTCCCTCTCTATCTCTAGTGTGTCTCAAGCACTGGTTCTAACATGGGAATCAATGTCAAAAATATTAAATCATTCCTGACCCCAAGGGATTAACATAGTGTCAGAGTAATTTTTCTTGTAATATATTTTAAGATAGGTTTGTGGCTTCCCCCACCTCAATTACTTTTAAATCTGATTTTCCAGATTTATTAGGATTATGAGGAAACTAAATTTAGTCCTGTCAAATTTCTAATCTACATTTGTTAAGTCATACCTTTAAGATGAAAATGATGCAATTTCATTAAGAACCATCTTATATAATATTCTGAAAAGGAAAAACCCAAAAGAATGAATTAGGAAAAGTTAGTGTAAGAAATAACAATAGATGTCTCTTTTTTGCAATGCAAATGGACTTAAGTGGCTTGCCTAAGGTCACATAGCTAGGTAATTATTAAGTGTCTGAGGCCCTACTTGAACTCAGGTACTCCTAACTCCAGGGCCAGTGTTCTATCCATTGCACCACCTAGCAGCCCAATAAATGTCTCTTTTAAGTTAGGTCAACACCACTTAGAAAGAGAGAGAAGATTCAATGGTTTGCTACTCCAACTACCAGGGGAAAGGAAGAAATGCTAGAGGGCATCTAATGATTTGAGTCAATAGAAGTGTTAATCAAAAAATTAAAAAAAAACTGAATTTTAAGTAGCAGTTAAGTGAATACAATATGAACAGGATTAGAGATAATAAAATATGTGCTAAGGTAGTAGCTAAAAAGTCATCATACTTGGGAATTTTTTTTTCAGTTTGCTTGTTCACACTTAATCAAAATAAGAGTAGTTTGCCCTTTATAAAAAGGAAATAAAGCTATCTAAATTCTCTCTCTTTAAAATAAAACTCTGTAGGTATGTATCATGTAATTTAGAATCTAATCTTTTTTTTAACTCTGTTTCTGAAGTCAAATCTAACTATTGGGTGTACCACTGTAATTAGAACCCCAGTGCTTTGTGGTGTTATCAGAGGTCACTTGCATGGTACTTAAAATTATGAAACTTCTCCAAGACTTCCCTTGAAAGCTCAATTACCTTTTTGAATTTAACTTTCAGTTCCCTAAGATAAGGTTATTTACCTCCTCCAAAGTAATAAGTAAATAAAATTTGAAAGATCCTATAAATGTGAAAAGAATCAGAAATATTTACTGGTCATTAAAGGTATGGATCAGCAAAAAAATGTGTTCTCTTATCAGCTCAGGGATTTGTAGAGAAGTTCCTTGGCAGCTTGGGCACAACTTTGTATGTCTTTTCTGTCTAAACTCACAAAAAATGTCTGCTAAGGCTTAGTGAAGTTAACTTCAGCGTTGAAGGAGGGAAAACATTCATTGAGGAAAGCACATCTTAAAATAACAAAGGACTATTAAAGGAATAAATCCCTTTATGAATTCATTAAAATTATCAAAGCCTTTTGGAGAAATTGGTAAGTATATGGGGATGAGATATTTTTGATGTAAAATCAAATATGTTATATTAGTAACGATGACCCTGAGGCAGTACTACATCTACAAGTGCTTTCAAAATCATCAAAGATAAATTTATATTCTGCATAGGCCTAGTAAGAACCATATCTTTATTTTAAAATTGACCCATATGATACATGTGAAAACACACATATACATAAATAAAAACATACAAACATTAGAAGGACCTGTATTGCATTGATATAGGGAAGTGCTGTTAAAGAAGAGCAGTTCTTCAGTGCAGATAAAATAGTAACTCTGCAAACCTCAGTCTCACTGAACACTGAAACATGAAGTTGATACAGAAAATCATGTGCATCGTGAATATTGACATTGAAGGGACATTCACGGAGATGTCAGAGAGGGTGCCAAGGACTCTCTCTCTCTCCCAATTTCTGTTGAACCTGGTAGCTAGTCTGCCGAGATTAATTAGTAATCCAAGTAGCTTTTCTTTAATCGTTTAACTTCTCTATTTCTTTCTTTTGTGTTGTAACTTCTTTTAATAAATTTCTCATTTTCTTTTTACACTTGCATTCCTGGGTCAAGTACCTGATTCATCATAATGGAGTACTGAACTGGTGGCAACAAAGTGATTTATCCAAAAATCTTTCAAAAAGTTTGCATCAGAGACAGAACCTAAATCAGTCATTCTGAAGACAAGAACAAGGCAATTTGTTAACTACTATTGCACTCTCCCATTCATGAATACCCAAGCACCCACATGTACACAAAAATATTTTATATACTATATATTATTATGTCATATCATATCATATCATATCATATCATATCATATTATATTATATTATATTATATTATATTATATTATATTATATCATATCATATTATATTATATTATATTATATCATTATATCATATATTATATAGAATTTATTATATATTATATATTCACTTTATTAAATATCTCTATATGTAAGGCATATAAATGTAAACGTATGTTGGAAGGGGGGTCTTTATACCATACCTTTCTTAACATGAGTAATGACATTTTTAAAATATTTCAGCTAAATGAATGGAGTAGTTTAAATAGCTGTTCACTTTTAATTCATATATTTTGCTTTTCTGTACCCAAGATCTTGGCATGATCATTCAAAAGATAAGCAATATATATATATATTATCTTAGCTACCCAAGGTCAATCAAAAACTAGTAGGTTATTATATCTCCATTGCTTTTCTGTAAATGTAGTGATTATTTGTTGAAAAAATGTAAATCCAAAATGATTAAGTGTTCTCCAGATGCTATAATTCCCCATTGGAAATGGAAAACACATTTGTCCAATAGAGATTTCCTTCTATATGTGACAATACTTCAGGATCTCTTAGAATGTTGCTAATCATGAAATAGACTATTAAGTTACTTTTGCCTTGAATTTTAAACACTGGATTTTTCATTCATGGTATATAAATAGTAGATAGATATAGAGATAGAGATAGAGATAGAGATAGATATAGAGATAGAGATAGAGATAGAGATAGAGATAGAGATAGAGATAGAGATAGAGATAGAGATAGAGATATGTATAGATATATGCATATATATGGCTATAGATATATGGATATGGATATGGATATGGATATAGATATAAATATAGATACAGATATAGATATAGATATAGATATAGATATAGATATAGATATAGATACAGATACAGATATAGATATAGATATAGATATAGATATAGATATAGATACAGATACAGATACAGATATAGATACAGATACAGATATAGATATAAATGATATAGATATGGATGTAGATGTAGGTGTAGGTGTAGATGTAGATGTAGATGTAGATATGGATATGGATATATGGATATGGATATGGATATGGATATGGATATGGATATGGATGTAGATGTAGATGTAGATATAGATACAGTTAGAGATATAGATGATATAGATGTAGATGTAGATGTACATAAAGATATAGATAGATAGATAGATATAATAGATAGATAGATAGATAGATAGATAGATAGATAGATAGATAGATAGATAATAGCTAACAAACATATATGTAAAATATCCATTAAATAATTAAAATCCCAGCTCCAGATAATTATGTATAAAAATGGTAGTTAAGTGTAAAAGCAAGACAGTAGATTTGAACAGAAAGTTAAGAATGGATTATTCTTTGCTATGAAATCATACAGAAAATAATGTTGAGGAGATTCAGTTCTGACCCATAATTTCCTAAATGCCATATAAGAAAAAGCATGCCATGGACCTATTTTTTTAAATTATAGTTTTTAGCATGTGCAAAATGGAGGTATCTAGATTCCCTTGATTGTAAAACAAAGTCAATAAGAATTTAAGTTATAAATCTGAAAATATTTCCTTCAAAAAGATAGTGTTGTTTTCCTTTAAATACAACAGAATAAACAGTTGTTAATAATCATGAACCATTAAATCAATTCATAGTATGTTTCCCAACCTTGGTTGAACTAAGATTTTTTCTTAATGAATGTCATTTTCTAATTAAATAATGCAAATTTTAATTCTGATGAATATATAATGATTGATGTAATGAGAGCATGAAAAAAAAGCACTATTATAAATGACTTGTGAACTTTAGATTTCCACAGTGTTCTTTCCTTTACAATATGAAGCAATATCTTATGACCTTGTAAGGTGTGTTTTATTCATAATAGTAACAAAAATTAAAGGGTGAGATTAAAAGTAAACTACTCTATAAATGCCCCAGTTCTATGAAGTTTGATCAAAAGAAATAATTGGTGTCTTCAATTAATAGAAATGTTTTTTGCAAAATATTGAAAATTTAAAATGTTTATAAATATTTTAAATTATATATTTAGAAAACATTGTAAATAGCTAGGTAAATGTTTTCTCTTTAGTTCTGTCATATCATCTTTATATAGATTTAGATTTAGATATAAAGATAGAATATATATATATGTAATATAGATATCAGAATATGGATATGGAAATTTTAGATATAGATATAGATATGAATTTAGATATAGAAATGATATATTTAAAGATAGGGAAGATAGATATATACATATAGATAGAAGAAAAAATAGTAAGGGGAAAATATTTTACTTGTTTATATTCTAGTTAAAGTCATAATCTCCAAAAAAATTTCTGTTTTAGACCTGTAATGCCTACAGATAGGAATATAGTTTCATAAATCAGCTTTTCACACCATATCTGTGCTTTTGAATATAGTTAGAATATAGTTAGAATGTAAGTAGGGCAGTCTTGGCATAAATGATATAGTCCATCAAGGAGATCAATTGGGTTTACAAGACTTGACATTCATCTGGGTCTATTAATTAAATCTTTATTATGAACAATACAAATTTAACACTGCTTAAATATGTAAGAAACATTTTCAAAGTAAAAAAAATGATCAAGAATATTGAAAATGAATAAAACTAGAGAAGAGTAAGATCCTTTTTACCAATTTCTTTACACCAGGTCAAACATTTAAAAAAATAACATTCTAAGTAATATTTATGTAGGGATGGTGAGATGGAAGGATAATTTGAGGGAAAAAGAGAAATAAAACTCCATTTAAAATGTGTTGTAATTCATGTCATGCTTCTATTAAATATAAGATCAAGAAGACATTTTATATGGGAAGCTTATGCCACATAAGTGGTTCTCAAATTAAAGATGGTACTCTACCAAACTCTTCCTATGAAACACATGATCCTGTGTTTCGTTGATCCCGATAGTTAATCCAAGGAAGAATAAAGCAGAGAATGAGAATATTAGATTCAAGTCAGACATACATATTAATGAATTTTTAAAAAATGATAACAGTCAAAACAGCAGTATATCCAAAATATATAGTGCTACCAAGTTGGATTTATGCAATGTATTCAAGGATAGATCAACATTAGAAAAAATATTTCTATAACTAATCACATGAATAGGGAAAACTAAAATTTAAAAAAATCTGAGACAAAATATATCACTCATATTTTACAATGTTAGAAAGCTAAAGAAATAGAACAACTTTTCCAAAATAAGATAAAAAAACTATTTTAAAATTGAGTTAGTATTATTAATGACATCAAAATATACATAGTAATCCCAATAAGATCATGAGTGAATCAAACTATACAATTATTTCACAAAATATTAAAATGCTCTCTACTGCAATAAAATCAATTATAAAATAAATTAAAGGAATTGGGAAAGAAGTAGAGATGTTATAGTATTCATATGCTTTATTGTGTTTTATAAAACCATAAATAATAAAACAATTGAAAGAACTAAGTATCAAGAATATAATATGATTCAAAATAAATTCATAAATATCATTGAAATTTCTGTAAATTACTAAAAATACCTGAAAGAAAAAAGGTGGGGATGAAATTTTTTGAGGTAAATAGAAAATGCACCAAATATCATGAAGTTAACCATTCTAGCCAAAAATATTGTGTATATGAGTACTGGGAAAGACAGTAGTTCTAGTAAGAATTCTTCTAGAAAATATATGACACAATGCTGTCTGCATCTAAATGTTTGTTGAAGTAAAATAAATTTTAGAAAACAAATTTTATCCTAAAAGGCACACAGGAACTAAGTTGGACAATGGAGACTATTAAGTACATAGTTCAAAGCAAAAGTGAGCAAAAATCATTGTTGTACCTCATCTTCTTTACTTTTCAGAAAAATCTGAGAGATGATGCATCTGTGATTAAATTTCCCTATCTTACATTTTAGGTAACAATAATAATGATAGTGGATTATAGTGGTGTTGATAGTGGTGATGATGGCAATGATAAATAGTGTACATGTAGATCTTACTCCACAGCTTTTAATCTCTTTTGCCTATATGTATATAGAAATACATATGCAAATGTATATATATATGTATATATATACATACATATATATATATATATATATATATATATAGTGTTATCACAACAATCAAATGAGGGAGTCCTTTTGCTTTTTCTACTTTACGGATTAAAAAATAACTCAGGCTAGTTACATATCTATTAAGAATCTAAGACAGAATTTGAACCTAGACCTTCCAGACCTCTTTCACTCTTTCAGGTAAATTTCTATGTTTTTTGCCTTGTCAATTAGTTTACATTTGGAAAACCAATTCAATTCAACAAATATTCATTAAATATCTGCTACTGGTAGAGAGAGAGGGATGAAAAGACAAAAAATGGTTCTTCCCCTCAAGGAGCTTAAACTCTACTCTGGTGTTATGAACAGACTTAAATATAAATGGATACAAACATTCCTATGTGTATGAATAGAATTCCTATATATAAAGAGAGTAGATGGGACACGATGCCAGCAAATGGGATACCTGAGAAAGATCCTATTAGAAGGTAAGACTTGATTTAAACTTGAAAGACAATGAATATTTTGAGAGTAGGGAGATGAGAAAGGAGGACATTCCAGGAATGAGTGATGGCTTGTGCAAATGTTTGGTGTGTAGAGGTAGAATAATGTGCAATTAATGGTGGGATCTTGAGTGGCATGTAGCAGTTCCATCTTGGAGCATCCTTCTCTCTCCCCTGCCCCTCCTATTATCCCCCTAATTCTGCCTGGACAGCCCATGAAGCCCTGTGCACAGAAGTGAAGGGGCCAAGCAAGGAGAGCCTTGTCAGCATGATCTGCTTCAAGCCCAACCCAGCAATTCCCAGAATAGCAGTTCCTGGGAGTAACACAAAACAGGCTGGGACCCTTGGCACTTCTTAAATTCTCAGGGTTTCAAGTTCCCTTTAGGTTCCTTGATCTTGTGAGAATGTGCCCTTTACTTGACCTAGGCTCCCTTCATCTCCCCCTTTCTGTTTAGCACAGAGAGTGCCAATTGGACTTCTACTATTGCCCAGGCAAGACTATTCTTGAGGATGTTTACAAAGAGTCTTAACAGAAGAGGGAGACATACAAGCAAAAGAAGTACAAGCCCCAATAATATGGCTACCATTATGAAAACCCCAATGGTTAAAAGACCAAACATGGAAGAAATTAATAATATCCTGAGCAGCCTTAACAGGTAAAAGGTCTTCACTGGAAGCTTGCTCAATATCTGCAGCTGTTTTATACAAGGAGTCGATATCTAATCTGGTGGATCCATTAGCCACCCCCTTAAGTTGATTTCTAACCTTATTCCAAAGGAACAGAATCATTATACAAAGCTTTGATTATACATATTTGCTCAAATCTATAATCACAAGTGGACCCTTTCCAAGAGAGACAGAGTGTCAACTTGATCACTAATTTGTAAAACAGCATCCCTTAATATATTTAAGTGAGAATAAAAATCATGATTTATCTTATCCTGTGCATGAAAACCAAGAGACAAGTTCTTGGCAAGCTCATTTAGAAAGTGGTCCTTAACAACCTGATTTTGTAGGTTGCTCCACTTTTTGCTAGACTGATGGAAGAGGTTACTACTAAGACCAACATCATAATTACGATGACTACACAATTGATACATCTTTTGCTCCTATGGTGAATCCCAACTGCTTGTTCCCTGATCTTTTCACTGACATGATCCTCTCTTGTAGCATACCATCCAGATGTCTGTATGGGTATGGCAGGTAAAGAGGTCCTTTTTTCGATCATTATGATTTGATTATTCCCTGTGTTCAGCCCTAAACATTCACTCACAGTACAATTTACAGAGGTTACATTGTAGATGGTTGCATTTTGGTTATGCTGACATTCTCTACCCTCCCTCACATGAAGACATGGTCTCCTCCCTTCAAGCAGACCCAAGCAGTGACCAACCCATCCCTTCCAAGAGTCTCACCAATCAGCTGTATAATTCGGCCCCCAAAGCCCTTGGCTTCTAGGTGTGGTCACCACTATATGTTGGAGGGCCATAGCCATTAGATGATATTGCATGGTTTGCCATTTAGGTGTCACTCACTTAGGGCAGATAACCTGAGTCTCATTGACATGTAGATACCAGGACTGAAGGATCACATCAGTGTCATAATTGCAAATCCATTGACTAATGTGGCAGTGTAGCATGGGGTTAAAGGAGGCATTCACTAGAGGGCACTGTGGAACCTTGCCAGTTTGTATAGTAAAGTTCTTAGGACAACCATGGTTTTTGAAGTGACATTATGTGGGCAGTCTTCTTACCCTATTTGATCCAATGTTCAAAAGTCTAATAGGAAACTTTCATACAGGAGGAAGAATTACCTTTTGTCATGCAAAAGGCAGGACCAACAGACAAGTCAGTAAAATTTAATCCAACACTGGTGCCATTGTTTCCTGTAGATGGAATCTGGAGCTCCTGCTTGAGCCATGGAGATGCATCACCACAGGCCATTACTGGTGACACTTCTTCCCCATGGTCACCAGGATGGGCCAGGAGGGTTCCTAATTAAGGCCCATCTCCTTTGAGTCTCAGCTGTAGTGATATTCAATCCACCCAGAAGAAGGAGAAGTGGAAGTATGTTTCCCTTGCCCATGGCTCTCTGATGTTTCCTCCTTTTGCTGGGTCAGCACTTGCAGTGTTTCTTCTTTTTTCTGGATATACAAGATGGACATGTCTAGTAGATAGCCACTGTTCTCCCTGCTCTGTGGAGATACAAATATACCCTGGCCCCCACATTATCACCCCATAAGGTCGCTCACAGTTCCCATCTGGGTTATGTATCAGTACTTACCAACTCAGGAGGGCCTTTTGGCCTTTCAGAGGCATCCTTTCTGTCTTGGATGTCCTCATCTGATGCCTCAAGGCAGGAGTGCTTCCCGAATTTTTTGACAGATATAGGTAATTATAGCTGTACAAAGCCTTATCTTTGGCACTCTGATGAATGTGCCCTCCTTTCCTTTCTCCTTCTCCCCCTTGCTGTTTAGCGAGGATCGCTTTGAGTGTCCTATTGCCTCTTTCCACTATACCTTGTCCTGTAGGGTTGTAGGGTATAACTGTGACATGTTTTATACCAAAATCCTTAAAGGCCTGCAATTATCTGGAAGTATATGCCAGACCATTGTATGTTTTGATTTCAAGAGGGGTACCAGAAGTGGCAAAACAGTGGAAAAGATGATTTTTGACATACTTTACAGCCTCACAACTTTGCACAGCTGCCCACATGTAATTGGAACAGGTGTCATCTGTAACATGAATGTACTTTCCTTGTAAATAAGTAACATCCACTTGCCATATTCTGTTTGGAGATTGTCCTCTGGGGTTGGCTCCTGTTGTTTTCTGAGGCATGCAGGCAGGCATGGAAGACAGTAGAGGCATTTTTTAACAATCTGTGTGGCTTCTTGTTTACTAATACCATACAAATGTCTTAAAGCAAGAGATGGCAAGTGAAAATGTTCATGGGCAGCCACAGGATCAGAGGTGAGTGTGACTGCATAAGAGGTAACTAATGCTTGGTCTACTACCTGGTTCCCCTCAAAGATTGGTCTGAGTCCAGAAGTATGGGACCAAACATGTAAAATGTAAAAAGGGGCAAACCTCTTCCAAATCACTACTTGTGCCTGGTGCAATAGTTCTACTAAGTTTGTATTCCTGTTTTCAATATAGGCTGTTTCAAGTTTTTGTATGATCTTCACAGCATATTTTCTATCAGAAATAATATTAATAGCTTTATCAAACTTTTATAGGGGCATTAAAATATCATATAGCTCATTTTGTTGGGTGGATGTATATGGGGTCTCAATGACCTGTAACAAAGAATCTTGAGGACAACAAATAACTGCCTTTTTATTCTTTGTGGCATCAATAAAAACATTTTTTCCTTGCACAGGGATGGGAGAGGTATTATTGGGTGTGCACAAACCCCATGTCTTGTGAACTTGAGCTATGAATAACAGGGAAGGGGCACAATGTACATTGGCCCAGGAAGACATTAGATACCAGTCCTCTGAAGAAGTTCTAAAACATTCATAAGTTTTAGTTGTAAGGGGAAGCCAATTGATGGGTGTTAGCCTGGAAAGGCTTATGGCTTGTTGACTGTCTCTGCTTAATAATAGAGTTGCATCCTGCTGGGCTTCTATGAGTGTGTTCTTCTTGCTATTGGGATAAACCCACTCTAATATCTTAGATGATTGGTGGATGGCCCTATAAGGATGTATGTCTTGAAATGGAGTAATTTCCAGACGGGTCTGATCATGTACCCTCTCTGTACTTTCTGTTTCTATGAGCTTTAAGATTTCTGTCAAAGCCTGTTTTGCCTCAGGGCTCCAAATTCTGGGAAATCTAAGGTCAGGATCACCTTGCAAAATGTCATATAAGGGTTTCATGAGTCCAGGAGGAATGCACGTACTGATTCTTAGCCATTGTAACCGTCTTATTAAGATTTGAAAGTCATTTAATGTTTTAACCTTATCAATGGCAACAGGCAGTGCCTTATGAGTGACTTTCATATCATCCATAATATATCCTAAATATGTATTAGGGGCATCAATCTGTATTTCATCTGGAGCTATATAAAGTCCCAATTGTTTTAAGTCCCCTGTAATCTGTTTCCCTATGTCCTGTAAAACTTTTCTCTTGGCATGTGCTTCTAAAGCATCATCCATATAATGAATAATTATAGTTTCAAGATATACTTGCCAAGACTTCTCTAGACCTTGTGAAACAAATCACTGACACAAGGTTGGACTATCAGCAATGCCTTGTGGCAGCACTTTCCACTGATAACACTTCATTGGCTCTTGCATGTTAACAGCAGGGATGGAAAAGGCGAATCTTTCATGATTTCTGGGGTAGTGAATGCTATTGAAACAGTCTTTAATATCTATGATCCATACATGGCAATGATCAGGAATCATGTTTGGAGAGGGGAGTCCTGGCTGTAGGGCTCCCATGGGATGCATAGATTGATTAACTGCTCTAAGGTCATTCAGAATTCTGAATTTCCCTGATTTCTTTTTTTATCACAAACACTGGTGAGTTCCAGGGACTTGTGCATGGCTCAATGTGTCCTAACTCTAGTTGTACTTTACTATCAGTTCCAGGACTTTAAATTTGTCTAAAGTGAGGGGCCATTGCTCCATCCATATAGGATCATTAGTTTTCCATTTTAAAGGGGGATAGGTATGGATGAAGCCCCTTACAATGGCCCCACCTAAAAAAGGCTCATTGGTGACACACACTGATGTTTAAGTGCTTCAGCAAATCTCTTCCCCAAAGATTCATCCTTAATCCTTCAACAATCAAGGGAGTGATCATACCCTGTTTACCATCTGTACTCCAGTTTAATGCATATTTTGACTCCAAGATATTCTGCATACACCCCACTCCAGAGACAGCAAGTTCAGGTTCCTGAACTTCCCATTCAGGGGACCAATTGTGAGAAGCCATGACACAATGATCAACTCCAGTATCAATCAACCCTGAGAACCATTTCCCATTTATCCACACTTTTAGCTCCAGTTTTTCCAAGCCTATTTGTCATACTAAACCTATCCTCTGTCTAATACCCATCCTAATGCTAAAGGCTTGTCCTTATCAAGGTAACTAGGTACTGTATATGTGTTAGTAAACACTATAAATTAATCTCCAGTGTTTATTATATGGGTGTGGATAATAACTGGATTGTATTGAGGGTTATTCTGTACAAGGAACTTTTGTTCTTCCTCTTGACATATGCTCCTAAATTCTGATTTCCCTACCATCCTTTGCCCAGGTGTCAGAACTGTTTTAGCAAGGACTTGCAGTCATTGGGAGTGAGTATAAATTGACCAGCTAGAGTATCCAATTGCATAAAAACATGAGCTGAAGTAGGAGAATAAGCGGTAACCACTTCCTTTAATACCTTCATTATCTTCCACTCCATAGCTCTGAACACTCTACAGTTATGCCCGGGGATACTGGGATCAGACTCCTCAACTACAGGAAAAGCAGTGGGCCATCCTGTCAGATCTTCTGCCTGCTCATGAGCCTTTTCTTGGACCTTTTCTAAGCTAGAAAGGTGGGGACCATCTCCCTTTACCAGTTCCCCCACAGCTGATTACATGTATACTTTCCAATTCTCAACTAGCCCTGTTATTTTTTCTTCCAACCCTGTTTTCTCTTCAAGTCTTTCATCTGTACCTTCAATCTTTTCTTTTTTTAGATTTTTTGCAAGGCAAATGGGGTTAAGTGGCTTGCTCAATGCCACACAACTAGGTAACTATTGAAAGTCTGGAAGTCGGATTTGAACTCAGGTCCTCTGACTCCAGGGCTGGTGCTCTATCCACTGTGCAACCTAGCCACCCCTGTATCTGCAATCTTTCAAGAGCCTGAGCGAGCTGTGAAAGTTCAGGATACAAGCCTTTGTAACTAGGGACACAAGATAGTGGGGGCACAGCCGGAGTGCTGGCCCCAGACAGATCACTCTCAGTTTCTATCTGAGTGGAAAACATGCATTATGGCCAGCTAGGTCCATTCAAAGATGGACTGTTACTCCCTGACTTTTTACAGCCTTGTAAACCTGTTTACAATAAATCTCCTAGGCTTTGAGCTTAATAACATGGTTCCCCATCTTTGTAAACTGTCGCAGCACTTCCTATGGTTAAGGGTACTCCTTCACTCCTTCATGGGCTATTCCCCATGGACTCTCCCTGGTCCCTGGTCAGGGAGTCACTTACTGGGGTTCCCATAAACCCAGCTCTCCTTGGGTGAGCTTACCCCTGGGTGTCCCCAGGCCTGTTGATCAGCAACAATCTTGAGTGAATAGTCAAGGAAGACCGGAGACAAGGAGAGTCCATGTAATCAGTCTTTATTGGAGCATGTAGCAGTTCCATCTTGGAGCCTCCTTCTCTCTCCCCTGTGCCTCCTATTATCCCCCTAAGTCTTCCAAGACAGCCCATGAAGCCCTTGTGCATGGAAGTGAAGGAGCCAATCAAGGAGAGCCTTGTTAGCATGATCTGCTTCAAGCGCAACCCAGCAATTCCTGGAAAACAGGCTTTGGATCCTTGGCACTTCTTAAATTCTCAGGGTTACAAGTTCCCCTTCAGTCTCTTGTTCTTGTGAGCACGTGCCCTGTACTTGACCTTGGCTCCCTTCAAATTAAGAAAATAGTTATTTTCAATTGCTCATGGGTAAACTGAGCTAATTTAGTAAAAAATGACAATTCTACCTAAATTAAATTACTTATTTAGTGCCTTAACATCAAACTTCCAAAAAATTATTTTAGTGAGCTAGGAAACAGGTCAAGAATGTTAAGGGAGTTAACAAAAAATGCAAAGGAAGGTAGCCTAGCCATATCAGATCTAATATTATATTATAAAGCATAAGCCATCAAAACTGTTTGGTACTAGCTAACAGATAAAGTGGTGGATCAGTGGAATAGATTAGGTACAAAAGAGACCCTAGTAAATGATTAGCAATTTACTGTCTGATATAGCCAAGGTTCCAGCTTCTGGGATTAAAAACTCACTCTTTCATAATAACTTCTGGGAAAATTGGAAGATAGTATAGCAGAAACTAGGTATAGACCAACATCCCACATGCTATACTAAGATAAAGTTGAAAGGGGTACAAGATTTAGACATAAAATGTAATATTATAAGACAACTCAGAGAACAAGGAATGGTTTACCTTCCAGATCTATGGAAAGGGGAACAGTTTATGACCAAAGAAGAGATAGAAAACATTATAAAATCCAAACTGGATAATTTTGCTTAAATTAAATTAAAAGTTTTTACAGAAACAAAGACACAGCAACCAAGATGAAAAGGAATGTAGTAAATCGGAAAACAATTTTTACAACTAATGTTTCTGACAAAGGGTTCATTTCTAAAATATATTGAAAACTAAGTTAAATTTATAAAAAAGACAAGTCATTCCCCACTGATAAATGATCAAAGGATATGGAAATGCATTTCTCAAAGAACTCAAATTGCTCTAAATCGTTATTGCACAGAGAAATACAAATTGAACCATCTCTGAAGTACCACCTCATACCTTTCAGATTGACCAATATGACCAGAAAGGAAAATGATCAATGTTGGAGGGGAAGAGGGAAACCTGGGACATTGATGCATTGTTAGTGGAGTTGTGAACCTTTCCAGCCTTTCTGGAGAGCAATTTGGAATCAAGTCCAAAGGGCAATAAAAAGGCACATATTCTTTGATCCAATAATATCACTTCTAGGTCTTTATGTTGAAGAGATCACGAAAAAGAATAAATATCCCACATGTGCAAAATATTCAAAGCAGGTTTTTGTAGTGACAAAAAATTAAAAATTGTGGGGATGTCCATCAATGGGAAATGGATGAGTAAATTGTAGTATATGCATGTGATAGAACCCAACCATTCTATAAGAAATCATAAGGAATGGAATTTGAGAAAAGCCTGAATAGACTTGCATGAATTGTTGCTAAGTGAAATGAGCAGAACCAGAAATCTAGCAACAATATGAGGTTATGATCAACCGTGATCATTTCTGCAGTATAATAATCAAAGACAGTTTTAAAAGGCTTGTGTTGCAAAATACCTTCTATATCCAGAAAAGAAAGTGTGAGCTTTAAATGAAAACCAAAATTTTAATCTTCAATTTTTAAAAATTGTCAAATGTATTATCATTTTCTCTAATATTTTCTTTCTTCCATTTGGATCTGATTTTTCTCTCACAACATGATCAATATGGATCTATGTTAATCATGATTATAAATGTAGAAATTCTGTCAAATTGTTTTCTGTCAGGGGAAGGGAAGGGAGGGAGGGAAAAATGTAAAACTCAAAACCTTGCAAAAATAATTACAAAAAAAGATGCACATAGTTGGAAAAAAACAAGTAAATAATTAAGAGAATATCAAACAAACAAGAAAAAGAAAATAGGTATTAATGCATCACACAGAATGCATAATTCAGAAAGGGGAAGCATATACTATCCACTGAATTCAGTCTTTATGGGCATATGCAAATTACCTCTATACAGTTCCCCATAGAATAGGGGTTTTGACATGGATACACATTCTATAATTGGTTCTAATGACCACATGGTGAAGGGCTTCCTTTCTGATTGACTGGTAATGCATTCATGCATTCAAAAAGTAGTGGCTGGTCAATGCCTTAGTCTCTCTCTCTCTCTATCTCTCTCTCTCTATCTCTCTCTCTCTCTCTCTCTCCCTCGGTTTTAGTCAATTCTTTTTAAAACTTATGGTTTCAAGGGATAGAAAATGTTGAAATGTTGTAAGGGGAGGAATTGTGACTCTATATATAGCCCATGAAAACAAATTGAACTATTTGGTTTAGCATTTCTTCTTGCATTTGAGATGAACAAAGTTATAGATTATTTTATCTACTGAGTTTCTGATGGTCAAGAGAACTAACCATATGGAAATGTTAGGGAATTAAGCGATCTGAAGCAATCTCAGCATTAATGCAAGAGTTAAGGCACATGATTTGAGATTCAGGCTAGTACATCTAAGAGGGAACTTAGACAAGTTGAGTAGATCAAGGACTCTTTCAGCCATAATGCTGCCATATTAGGGAATGAACTTGGTGGTCCATGCTATATAGCAAGTGAATTAACGGATTATATAAATCATATACCCTGGAGTTACTAGGGTGTGTATCGGGTGTGTCAGGATGGAGGGATGCACTGTTATACTTGATACAACATCAAAGTAAATATCCCTTTTAAAAATAAATTAATTGGTTAAATAGAACTGGGGTGCTAATAAAGAGTGACTAATAGTTGGAAAAATTCATCTGAATTGAAGGTTAAAATTGTTATCATTAAACACACACATCTCAAACTCTTAGCTGTTATCTCTAGAATACTCACAAGGCTATATAGCCTGTCTTCTCCTCTGAGACTATAAAACCATAGGCTAATAACTACATTGAAGAGAATCTAGAAAGGTAGTTGAAAGAAATCAGAAATTGAGAGGACTGATGTATGTTAGTGTCAGTGAGAATGAATGCCTCATGGGAAAAAAGGAAATTTGTAATTAAATAGTGAAAATAAGTAGTCCTAGGAAGAAAAGAGAAGGGGCTTTAAGACAGAGGCTGCCTAAGCAAAAGTTAAGTCAAAGAACAGTTTTACAAAGTCAATTTTGGAATCTTGTGCATAAATTAAATGATCCAAGCAAGAGAATTTTCATCACCTTGACAGGAGCCAATTTTTAATGAAACCATGCTCAGCCATGATTGACTTACCAAAATCCAGGGTCTTTCTAAGTTTTTTCAAACCTGGAGACTCTCTGGTCCTCAGTGATCAAGTCATTACAAATGATAGAAAAGTTCAAATGCTTCAGTGATTGGACAAGATTCCATATGATTCTATTTCACCCCAGTCTTTGCTCATCATCTTGGACAAACAGCCATGTGCGTGTTTTGAGATTTTTTATTATTTTCTCATTTCTCTTCTGGAAGTTATAGTTTACTCTTTAATGTTGAGCAGAGCAGATATGAGCCTATATCATACTTGGATGTGATTGAGGCTGCCCGAAATTCAGCAATAATAGAGAACTTCTGTCTTATTTAGATGCAATTATCTCTTAATAACCCTCAACTTTACATTGAAAGAGGCACAGAAACCAACATTTAGTACATAATTTGACCTGAAATTTTAGAAGTTCAGAAGTCAGCTCACTGAAAATTGTAGCTCTTATGAGTCTAAAAGTTTGTAAATTACACATGTTTGGTTAATTCATACCATTGTTCAGTTGGTTCCTAATAGATGCATGCACTGTGGCTAATATCATTGACTTTTCTGAGGGAAAAATGATAGCATTTTTAAAGTAATTATGTTTTATTTGGAATGTCATAAAATCATAAAAGTGTATAGGTTTTCTTTTTTCTATTCTTTTTCCTTTCTCCAGAAGCAAGAATAGCAGAGTAAAGCAAACTCTTAAGACATTTAATGAGTTACACAGTTAAATCCATGCTGCACATTCCTAGGAATGCGAAATGTCAGATTCAATTAAAGGAACACTTATAAAAGAAGCCATTACACTGCATGAGCATATTTAAATCATCACACAGTTAGATAAATGAACCAAACATCCAAATAAGCATGTGTAGCTACTTGATTCTATAATTATTGAAATGAGGCAATTGAATAGATTTCCATGTGTGATGATACAAACAGACACTGTTTTCTTAGAAATGTTGATTTCTGGCTCCAGAACAGTAATATATTTGAAAAAGGAAAGACCTTTAAAGGATATAAGTAGCATGATTTAACCTCAAAGTGCTTCAAGATTTCTTTGCTAAGCTAGAAACTGGTTAGTATTTGCTTCTGTTAGAGGCTCTTCCCCTAAACTAAGGGAAATCACAAAATCTTTTGCTTATATTCCCATATAAGCTTGGATCATGAAGTCAAAGAAATCAGTCCTTTGTGGGGTTGTTTGTTTGTTTAATATGATTTGTTCCAGGTGACACTGCTGGGAGATGGGATTAGAATCAGGTCTTGCTGACTCCTCACTGCTGCTATCATAGCTAGAAAGATTCATGTGAATAATCTACCTGACAGTGAAGATAGATTCTTCAGCTCTGTAAGTCGCTTGGATGCCCATAGACTTTTAGAAAGGAGTTATTGCCTATTTCATAAGAGTGACACAAAAAGCAAGGTAGAACTTGGAAGAATGTGTTTTCTTTAAAACAAAGTTTCAAGGGATAAAGAGATGGCCAGACAGATATTCATCTGAGTGTTAGCCCAGTCAATATCCCACCACAGACATTGTTTCTGACTCAGTTTCCTAAGTAAACTCTCATTAAGATACACTTTGCTTTGTAAAATAAGTGTATGGATCTATAATTCTCACAGCTCTGAGTTCCCATTCAAAGATCATGCTGTCACAAGCCCACAATTTTAAATTCATTTCTCTTTCTTTTTTTATTCCTTAACCGCATTTCAGCAATATCTAAAAAATATCATCCAGATTAGGGATGGGAATACTTAAAATGAATCATGATTTAGACGTTAAAGAGACAAAAATATATTTATAAGATTAAACAGATTTATAAGATTAAAGTAGTATGGATGTTTTCCACAATTAAAATTTGAGGAAAAACATGGAATTCTTTCTATCTCTAAAGAGAGAGGAAAGGGCAAAAAGAGAAAGGAATGAAGAATTACTCACATGAGTCTGTATTTGGCAAAAGGTCAGCACCACAGATCTCTATATCAACACACTTTGTTATGATGCGGCTTTGGATTCAGAGTCCAGGAATAATCATCATGTAATTATAATCCCTTTGTGCTATCTTGACTTTTTGTTTCTCTATACTCTACAGTGCTTTGTAGCATTTCTTCTTCTGTGACTATGTGCACTTATTTGACTTCTTGTTTCTCTAGGCTCTATGGGACTTTGTGGCATCTCTTCTTCTGTGGACCAATTTTGAATCAATCTAGTCACATCCAATCAATCTTCCTGTATGACTTTGAAATACCATCCTAAGCCAAGATAGGGCTTCTAACTGATCACCTTGGCAAATACTTCAATATCCATGGTCAAGAAAATTAAATTTTATCTACGTATTGACATAGAAATGCATGTATATATATATATATATGCATATATATGCATATATATACATATACATATTGCTCTCTTCTCTCTATGTATACACATGTGTGAATATATATATATATATATTTCTGTATCAATAAATATTGATATAGATATAAAAGATATAAATGGAAGGATATAGATATAATTCTTCAAAAATCACCATGCACTAGGAATATCTAGCTCTGATCTCTTTCCTTTTGCCTATCTCTGAATTGTCTTCCTCATGATGATTTGTATCCATAATGACACATTTACATTTCCCCAAATTGTGTGTCTATGATACTACCAACTAATTTCCTGGGTTCTAGAAGTAATCAAGGATTCAGTAATCTATAAATCTAACTCCTAACATAGCTCCCACCAACAAGAACATACTTTCTATTTGAACAAATCGATGAAAATCATATTCTTAGTCACAAAATATTTATACAGCATAAAAGGAAAAAACACTAGAATATAATAATTCATAAATCTGAGTCTATTCTCTAACAGATAAACAAAACACCTATGGAGAAGAGTGGGCAAAAATTTAGATAAACCTAGCAAGGAGACTTTTGAGTAGTAAATTCCTTCATATCTAAGAATCTAGCCAAAGGTTTTGATATTTTGATATTCTTGATATTCTCAATATTTTTGATCTACTACCACACACCAGAAATTAGCTGTTGTTTAGGGTCACTTACTTATCTGGTTGCTTTTCCACAGCTATTCTTTGACAAGGCTCTAAATTGCATTACATTACTTTAATAAAAGTCATTCTTCTGTGGCTAAGATCTGACAAACTATTCAAGTCAGTCCTGCTCTTTGGAATTTTTCCTCTCTCAAACCATAGGTATCAGCAAAGACAAAACATAGAGGGTTCCAAGGTATTTTCTATCTCTCAAGCAATATATCGAAGAATATAGCAAAGCAATCACCTCACCTTTTCCCCAGTCAGTTCTGTTAAGCAGCAGAGGATTCTTGTTCCTTAGGTATCAGAAACAGACAAAAAGCATTCTTCCCTACAATCCTTCAACAAGGGGGAAATTCAAACTCTAGTATAGGAATTCTTAATATTTCATGTAATAGACCCCTTTAAATATCTAGATAAGCCTATGGACACCCCATAATTATATTTTTAAAAGCATAAAATAAAGTAGATAGGACTAGAAAGGAGTTAAATTATACTGAGAAATTATATTGAGAATATCATATATATATATATATATATATATATATATATATTAAGCTTTATGGGCCCCTTTTCAGCTCTTAGTTTGCTTTTTATGAGATATCCTCTAGGATCATAAAAGTGACTCACTTCTATTTTAGGATAAGAAACTGAAATACATGTTTCTGCCATAGATAGATAATTCATAATAGTCACATAAACCACAAATATTAACTATCAGGATTTTCCAGCTAGCAGCCTAAAAGTTCTAATAATACTCATATATAACTTACATATTAGGAAATAATTTGCTCTGGCAATCTTTGCTTTCAGCATATTCATTTCTCTATGGGCTTCTTTCTCTAATTTCCTTTCAGAACTAGCTGAGTTTTTCCACAAGCACTTTTCCCTGAGGAATTGCTTTTTCTCAGGTCATCTCATATTGTCTGTATTTCTACATCTTTTTTTCTTTTAAATTAAAATCGTTCCAATCAAAATAGAGAAACCCTATAATGTGGATATCTATGAACATTCTTAACTAAAATCATGCCCTAATGAAAAATTGTAACATCAAAGAAGTTCTGAGTTGTCAAGATTCTACTGGTAGAAATCGCACACTAACAAACCAAAATTACTTCAAGTATGTTTTGAGTAATGGGTTTTACAATTTTTTTTTGTCTGAAAACCACACTAAGGTTAGAGAGGATCATAAAGTGGGTAGTGACACAAGGATGATTTAAGTTAGTTATAGCAATTCACACATACTAAGCATGAGATAGGGTTGCAATCTGTTTAAGAGAAAATATCTATGCAGAAAAAAATTGATTCTTTGAACAAGCATATTTGCATTATATACAGTGATAGGAACCATTTAATTCCATGATTAATAGCAAAATAAAAATAATAAGTCTTAGATGATTTTCTATGAATCTCAGAAATTCTCTAAATTAAATCAGTGGGGGTGGGGTTATAATCTAGTAGATAGTGTTCTTAAAAAGATAAATGGTAAAGAGTTACTGTACAATTCTCCATTTTACATCCAGGAGTGTTTTTAGCATGAAGGATGACTCATAGTGTCAGTAACACCTATATTGTCAGGATCAGAAAAAAGAATGATCAAAAGTATCATTGAAATCTAATCTGAAAAGCAAGGAGAGCTAATTTTGGTCTGCTCTATTGCAAGTAGCATAAATTAAAGGAACCAGACACATTTCCCACATTCTCAGTAACTCATAAAAATATCTACAATATGTGAAATAATTTCTATACTAATTTGGTCTACAAGTGAGAAATTTCAACTCATACTATAAACCCAGTAATCAAAATCATCAGACACAGTACTAATTATGCAACTGCACAGTGATTGTTGAAATAGTTACTGGAAAATGTGCTATAGCAACAAAATTCATCTGGAGCAACAACAGGTCAAGAAATGCAAGGGAACTGCTGAAAAAAAATGTAAAGGAAGGTGGTCTAGCTCTACCAGATCTCAAACTATACTATAAAGTGGTAGTCATCAAAACTACCTGTTGCAGTGGTTCTAATGAAACCAGAGTAAGTGGCTACAGCAATCTCCTATTTCTCAAACCCAAAGATATCAACTCTGGGATAAGAACTTACTGCTGGATGAAAATTGTTGGGAAAACTTGAAAACAGTATTGCAAAAATCTAGGCATAGATCCACATTTCACATCCTATACTAAAATAAGGTCAAAATACCTACAGGATTTAGACATAAAGAGTGACACTACAGATAAATTAATAAACCAAGAAATAATCTTATCTATAAGAACTATGGAAAGGGAATAAATTTATGGCCAAACAAGAATTAGAGAACATTATAAACTACAAAATGAATGATTTTGACTATATTAAATTAAAAATGTTTTGAACTGATAAAATTAATGCTGTCAAAATGAGAAGGAAAGCAGAAAGCTGGGAAAAAAATCTTCACAACTGGGAGTTCTGATAAAGGTCTCAGTTCTAAAATATATAGAGAGAATTGCATCAGATTTATAAGGTTACAAGTAATTCCCCAATTGATAAATGGTCAAAGGATATAAATAGTTTTCAAATGAAGAAATTAAAATCATATCTAATCATATGAAAAATGCTCCAAATCATTGATTAAAGGAATAAAAATTAAAACTTTGTGAGTTATCACCTCACACCTATCAAATTTGCCAAAATGAGAAAATGGGAAATGATCAATTTTGGAGAGGCTGTGGGAGGATTGGGATATTGCTGCATTGCTGATGGAATTGTGAATGGATCCAAACTTTTTGGAGAGCAGTATGGAACTATGTCCAAAGAGTAATAAAATTGTTCATACCCTTTTACCTAGCAATTCCAACTCTAGATCTATATCCAGATTTTTTTAAAAAAGGGAAAAGTGCTACATATTATAAAATATTTATAGCAGCTTTTTTATAGGGTGCAAAGAATTACAAATTGAGGGGATGTCCATCAAGTGGGGAATGGACAAACAAGTCAACTATCAAATATACTATCAAATATTATTGTTCTATAAGAATCCATATATTGTCAGACTCTAGAGAAGCATGGAATGACTTGCGGGCTCTGATGCTAAGCAAAGGGAGCTGAACCAAGAAAACAATGTACACAATAACAAAAGTATTATGAGATGACCAACCTTGATGGAAGCAGCTCCTCTCAGCATTTCAGAGAACTAGGATAACTGTATTAGACCAGCTATGGACATGTTGTCCCCATCCATAGGAAGAAAATCAAAATTAAAAACACACAGAAACAACAACAACAACAAATCTTCAGAATCTGATGAACACTTTATAAAAATTATCTTTATTGTATCTCTATTTTTTCCCTAATTACATAGTAAGGAAAAATTTTAACATTGATTTTTATAAGATTTTATATTCCAATTTTTTCCCTCTCTCCTTCCCCTCCTCCTCTTCTGTATTCACCCCAACTATGATACTGATAGAATTAATTCAATGAACATTTGTGAGCTACCAATTTTATCCAAAAATATTTTCTAAGGTAAATCAGTATCCAGAGACAAAAAAATCATTACTTACCCTCTTGAAGCTGTCATTTTCTTGGGAGAATAAAAGATTTAGAAATATAATTAGAGGAAAAAAGAGTAAGATAATGAGGATTACCTAAATTGCCTTCACATAAAGAGTGAAACTAAAATGAGCTTTGAAGAAAGATTTTTAAGGGGAATAGGAAAGAAAGTAGAGATTTCCATGATGGGAAACAAATTCAACAAAGATGCAGAGCAAGAATATCTAGCTAAATATTCATTGGCCAAGTAAACAGAGGCACAGACTATGCAAAGGCAAGTAATATAAAATAAGGTAAGATAGAAGATGGCAGTGCAAAGGTTGAAAGTTCCCATAGTTCTTCACTAAAACAAATTTAAATGAAGCCTTTATACAGACCCTAAAAATACAGATCCCATTTAAAAATGAGTGAAAACATTCTCAATTCAAGATATCATGAAGTAAATTCAGGAAAGGTCTTCTGTCTCTTCTGAGTTAAAGTGGGAGTATAGCACAATGTAGGCAGACTAACTAGAAAGCCAATGGGATGGTTTAGCCACAGTAAAACTCAGGTTAAGGCTCAAGCAAGTCAATGTTGCAGTAGGCCACCAGTGAGGGTCCCAACCCCAACTCAGAAGATATAGCTTGAGTTCTATGAATGCTGATGCAACTGTAGGGACTGAGCTAAACTACCCGATCTGGAAAAGGAAACAAAAACTGACTAAAGAAAATAAAAGACAATTCTAAAAATTTGAACTGTACAAATGGAAACTAATGACTCTTTGAGATAACAAGTTCCCATCAAATAAAATCAAAAGGCTGAAAAAAAAAAGAAAATGAAAAGTACCTATTAGGAAAAAAAATACACGACCTGGAAAATAGATCCAAGAGAGATAATTCATAAATTATTTATCTAGCTGAAATCAATGATCATAAAAAGCCCAAAAATATCTTTCAGAAAATTATCATGGGAAAGTGTGCTACTCTCTTAGAAGAAGACAAAATAGTCCTTGACAGAATCCACTGATCAGTTTCAGAAGGAGATTTCCAGAATCAAATTTGCAAGGACTACTTGTAGTAAAATTTCAGAATTCTCAGCTAAAGAAGAAAGTATTTCAAGAAGCCAAAAAAGAAGTAATGTAAACACCAAGTAACCAGAATCAGGATTATTGAAGAACTTATGAACTTCAATATTAAAAAATCAAAGAGGCTGCAAAGTGCTATTCCAGAAGGCAAAGGATCACAAACAAGAATCAACTACCCTGAAAATTCAGCACAATCTTACAGGGGAAAAGATGGAAGAGTTTAAAAATTATCTGATAAAAACACCAGACTATGAAAAAAATTTGATTTTCAAATACAAGCCTCAAGAAATGCATAGTAAGTTAAACAGAAAGTGGAAAAAAAAACATTGTCAATAAAATTAAATGCATATGTCCCTACACAGGAAAGCAATACTTCGAATTCTTGTGAATGGTATTCTCTTAGATAGTTAAAAGAAGCATACTTTGAGAGTGGATATGGGTATAGATTGATTATGAAAGTTGAAGATGCTTTACTTGATACTTTTGTTCAGGGTTGAATATAGTTGGATGGAATATACTTAGAGTATATGAGTATAACTGGATAATGAAGATATTTTGATTTACAGGACACTTTTATTCACAAGGATTGTATTTCTATTGGTACATGGAATATCTTTATTTATTCTGGCCATAAATAGATTATGTTGAAATTTTGCTTTATTTGATACTTTAGATACAATCAGAGGAATGGTTAAAAAGAATCTTGAAGTGATTTTACTTTACTTGATGCTTAGCTCATGAGGATTGTATAGAAGGAACTTGGAAAGAGTGTATATCATAAATTGGTCTAATTTGATGATGATATTTTGGTTCTTGAGAACTATATTTCTAATGGGACAGTTGAGGTGGGTATACTTGGATAGAAGCCAAGGGTGTGAAGTTATTATCAGGTAATGAGGCTTATCAATCAATCTATCTATCAATCGACCAACTCTTGAGAATTGTATTCTATCAGGATATATAAAAGGAAAATACCTTGACACAAGTCAACTTTAAAACAATAAAGTCAAGAAAAGATGAATCATATGAGAAGGCAAATATTAGAACATAACTAAGAACACTTGAAGACATGCAAAGACCTATTATAGTACAGAGAAATAATGGAGAGTTTGAGGATTGAGTAAATCTTACCCTCCAGAGATTTGGCCCAAGAGTCTGAGAAAGGAAGGAGAAGAGATTGATAAAAGGAAGGGAAAGAGTAAAAGTAAAGGTAAAGATAAAGTAAAAGCTAAAAATAAATGTCCAAGGGGACTTGGATAAGGAAAGGAAACAAGCTTATCAAGAGATAGCATTTAAAGCAAAACATTTTTGAGAAGGGATAATGTGAAAGAAGAGAGAAAATTTATAAATGGGGGAAGATAGCATGAAAAAATATAGAGTTGGTAATCATAATTGTAAATGTGAATGGCATGAACTTTCCAATAAAATGTAGGCAGATAGCAGAATAGATTAACAACCAGAATCCTACAATATATTGTTTACAATAAGCACATTTGAAGCAGAGAGAACATAGAGAATAAAGGTAAAAGGCCAGAGCAGAATATATTATGCTTCAGCTGAAGTTAAAGAAAGACAGGAGAAGCAATCCTGTTCTCAGAACAAATGAAAGCAAAAATAGATCTTATCAAATGGGATATGGAAAGAAACTACATCTTCCTAAAAGGTACCTTAGGCAATAAAGTAATATAAATATTAAATATATATGCATAAAATAGTATAGCATCTGAAGTCTTAGAAGAGAAGCTAAATGAGTTACAAGGAGATATAGAGAGCAAAATTATAATAATAGTGGGAAACCTCAAACTCATCTCAAAATTAGGCCAATTCAACCTCAAAATTAACAAGAAGGAAGTTAAGAAGGTTGCTAGATATGTTAAACCTCTGGAGAAAATTCCATATGGATAGAAAAGAATATACCTTTTTCTCTGCAAAACATAATTGATTAGAGCATAAAAATCTCAAAATCATTCCTAGAAAGGCAGGAATATTCAATGAATCCTTTTCTGGTCATGATGCCATAAAAGTTGCATGTTTTAAAGGGTCATGGAAAGATAAACTAAAAATCCTTTGGAAATTAAATAATCTAATTTTAACTAAAGTTTGAATCAAACAACAAATCTTAAAAATGGTCAATAATTTCATCCAAGTTGATGATGACAACTATGAGACATCACACCAAAACTGGTGGAATAGAGCCAAAGGAAGTATTAGTGGAAAATTTTATATCTCTCTCTATGTTTATATGAATAAAATGGAGAAAGAGGAAATCAATGAATTGCTATACAACAAAAAAAAACTAGAAAAAGAATGATTAAAAATCTCCAATTAAATATCAAATTAGAAATTCTGAAAATCAAAGAAATTTTAATATAATGAAAGTAAGAAAAATATTGAATTAATGAATGAAACTAAGAGTTGGTTTTATTAAAAAAAGCAATAATAAACATAAACCTTTGGTTAATCTTATTTTTAAAAAAGGAAAGAAGCAAACTAAAAGATCAAAGTCAAAAATGAAAGGCAGAACTCCATCAAGGAGGAGGAAGTTAAAGTACCAATTTGGAAATATTTTGCCGAACTCTTTGCCAAAAATTTGACAAGCTAATTGGAATGTATGGATATTTTACAAAATATAAGCTATACACATTAACTGGAGGAAATAAAATGTTTAAATAACCCCATTTCAGAAAAAAGAAATTGAAGACACTTCCAATAAATTCCTTGATAGAAAACATTTCAGGCCCAGATGGATTTGCAAGTGAATTCTATCAAACATTTAATGAACAACTAATTCCAATTCTATATATTCTACTTAAAAATCAGGAAAAGAAAGATTCTGCCAAATTCCTTTTATTACAGCAGTATGATTCTGATGCCTAAATCAAGAACTGCCAAATAGAAAGAAAATTATAGATCAATCTCCCTAATGAATATTGACACAAAAATTTCAAATAAAATTTTAATAGATTACAAGTTATTAAAAGAATAATGCACCATGATCAGGTAGGATTTGTATGAGGTATGCAGGACTTAATCAATATTAGGGAAAAATAGTATAATTGACCATTTCAAGAACAAAGTGAATAGAAATCATATGAGTATCTCAACTTCTCTCAGCAATTGAGCTGCCAAGGACAGTCCTGAAAGATCTATTATGAAAAATTCCATCTGCATTTAGAGGAAAAAAATGTGGAGTCTAAATGCAGAGAAAAGCATATTATGTTCACTTTTTGAAACTTCTTTTATGTTCATTTATTTCTTCCTTATGGCTTTTTCTCTTAGTTCTAATTCCACTTTCACACCAGAAATAATATGGAAAAATGTTGAACAAGATTCTACATGAGCAACTTTTACCAGATTGTTTGCCACCAAAGATAGGGGATTGGTTAAGAAAGGGTGGTAGAAAATTGTTTAACTTATAAACTTGCCAGTAGATGAATAAAGAAAGGTACCTTTTTGTAATTGGAAAAATAAACAAAGTCTTTTTTTCAGAAAGGATACATAGGGCAAAATAATGGAAAGAGGTATCAGTTTATTATCAGAATATCTAGGGTTCAAATCCTGGTTTAGATTTCCTATCTGAGTGATCTTGGGTAACTGATTTAAGGTCATTGGGTCTTAATTTGCTAACCTGTAAAATAATGACAATTATAATAATAATGACAATTAAATAATTAATTAAATAATGGCAATTATAATAATAATGACAATTAAAATAATAACAATTATAAATCTGTGCCCCTAAGTCCATATTTAAAAGTATTCGCTTTTACATGGAAAGGCTCACGAGAAGAGGAAAAATAGCAGAATACTAAGAAGTTAAAGTTTTTATTAAAACTTTCATAAAAACAATCAATATATATCATGAAAAACACATTTTAAAAAGAAAGCATTAAGTAATTTTGGGAAGAATGATTTCAGATGAATCACGAGGTTAGATGACAGATTGCAGAGTTAAGAATGGAGAGAGAGAAAAGAAAGACAATATCTGAAAAGCTTTTACTGTAGTACCAATGAAAAAATATGAGAAATAGTAGTAGACACAGCAGAAGACAATCTTTTTCCTGCCTGTAGGATTCATTTCAAATTTCTTAAAAGCAACTACACTAATTTAGATTTTTATATAAGCTCAAAGGATACTTCATTTAGACTTGTTTCAGTTCAACTGACCAATTTAACAGGTAAGAAAACTGAGACCAAGAGAGTGTAAATAGCCTACCAAAGATCTCTTAACTAGTTAGTCACAGAGCTGAGTTCTTCAGCTCTATTATCAGTGCTTTTCCCCACTACCCTTCTCCTTTCCCTGCTTTAGCTTCTGGTAGGCACCTATTCTCTAAATTATCTTACTGACTTTTAGTTATCTGCATATCTGCTAGAACAAAATTTATTGTGTTCAGTGTTAGCAAATTAGCAAAGTCCATAATGGAACATAGAGAAAAGTGAGGCTTTTATGGCTTTCTGAAAGTTTGTCCACAGAATTCAGTTTCAACTAAGAAATGAGATTTTATGAAGATGCTTATTGAATTTAAGTTCACTCTTTTTACATTTCAAATTCAAGTTTACATTTTTTATGTGACCATGCAATCAGACCAGCCATAGCAATTTTCTTTTTAAAAATCATTTCAACTAAGCCAATAGGGCTCTAGAAATAAGTTCTATATCACCAAGAATGGGAATTGAATGAAAGCAAAATATAGCTTCATTCTAACTCTTTATAATTACTTTATATTTTCATAGCACTATAATGAGTCATACCTAGTGTAGCACTGTGTTTTCTTGCTCATTGCTACTTCTGCTGCTTTCCTTAATGTTATTATTTTCCAAGCCATGATTCTATATTATTGTAGGTATAGTAGCTATAATCAAAGCAGGATATTTGAAACTGGAACTTATTAGGGTCATCTCATAGAACATGTCCAGAATGGTTCTGTGCACTGACTCCGTTTTGAAGAAATTTGGGATTACCAAAGATCTCCCAGGAAACATACATGGGGATGGATTTGAATACAGTTTCCACTGAAGTCAGTTCTATCAGACTTACTAAAACCAATAGTCAAATTTTCATTGCATACATTTACAGCTGGGACATGAGTAAACACTCTTCATCTAAGGTATTCATTTATTGTTTATTTTTATTTTTAGATTTTAAAAGTGATGAAATAAAAATTTAAATTAAATTTAAAACTTCTTCATGGGAATAACATTTTTTTTTATTTTTCAGAGAGTTAGTTGCAAAATATTTACTAAACTATAGCTATAATATGGTCTGGTCCCTTGTTATAGGACAGTCATTATCAGATATTCTTGCTTGTTGCCTTGCTCACTTTGCCAGTGGTGGGGATTAATGAAAGGGTTAATGCAAAAGATTAAATGGATTTAACACAGGAAGAAACACCTATCCAGTGTATTTTAGTAGAAACACTTCCACTTTTATTCTCTCATCCATTCCTTCAAACCAGTACAATCTTCAATGAGATATGTATGTTGATTACGGAAAATACTACTTTGAGGTAATTATTGTCTGAGGCAAAATTTGAACTCAGGTCCTCCTGACTCTATGGGGGATGCTGTAATCACATCACTGAGATGCCCCAGGGTATTCTTTTGATATACTGCTCAGCTAATTGTTCCATCTGTCCAAAAAAAAAATAGATCTATAAAATTCACAGAAGGATACAATTTGGAAAATCCCTCCAACACTATAGATCTAAAGTAGATAAATAGATAAAGCCTAGAGAATTGCCTGAATTAAAGAATTAGGGATCTGTTCATGGGATCACATCTATTATATATCAAGTAAAGAAAAAGTGTGTGAGGGGGGAGTTATATAGCATCTATTATGGCACTGAGATAAATGATTTATAAATATTTTGTTATTTGATCCTCACAAAACCATATTAGGTTGGTGTAGTTATTTATCCCCATTTCACAGTTTTTAAAACTGAAGCAAAGATAGCTTAAATGATTTGTCCAGGATCATGCAAGTAGTCCCTGAGGCCATATTTAAATTAGGTTTTCCTACTCTAGTTCTAATACCTTATGCACTGTGCCACCCAGACACTTCTAATAAACTGTTTATTTGCCACCTCCTAGGCATGGAATTTTTCATGTGAAAAATATACTAAGAAGATCAAAGGTATGCTAGTAGGGATGAATGCATTATGAGGAGCAGCTAGATTGAATTTCAATAAAGTACGCATTTTGAAGGAAGGAAAGTCAAAAAGCCATCAAAATTGTCTTAAACATTATTTGAAAAGAGTATTCTTTCTCAAATAATCTTCTAACCATTCCTTTTAAATAAAAATTGGTTTTTATACTATTTTTATTTCCCAATCTAGATCTCCCTTCTCAGATAGAGAGAGAGAGAGAGAGAGAGAGAGATTCAGCAAAACTTACCAATGCATCAACTATAATATTTTCATATTTCTTCAAAAAAAAGCATAGGGAAACATATTTACTTTTCAGTTCCAATTGTGGTAATAAAATTACATAGAGTATTTTTCAAATTTTGTTCTTTCCAATGATATTCCCATTTACAATATTGAAGTCATTGTGTATTTTTTTTCTGGCTCTATTAAGTTCACTTTGTATCAGTTCACTTAAAGTCTTCCCATGTCTCCCCATATTTGATTCATGTTTTCAAAATTTATTTTACTCTTCCCAAATTGGCAGTCATCCACTATGCTTTCTTTAATGACTATCTTTGCAAAATTCCAGGTTACTTCTAAAGTGCTTGGACTAAATCCCAATTCTACCAACAATGTATTAAAGTTCTTTTCTTTCCACAACTGGTACAATACTGAGTAGAAAATATGGAGTATTCAGGGAGGAATGATCCCCTGCTGTAAGAACTTTACAAGTTCTTTTCAGGGCTGCTCATATACATTTGGTGTTCTGTTGAGAACAATTGTGTATGGGAATATTGTAAATTATCCTCACCTGGTGTCTTCGAAAATCAGAGCCTTGTTCTACTAAGTGCCATGGGAGTGGAAGTGGATTAGAAACTGGAAAGGTATTTAAGCACTGGTGTTTTGGTAAAAAAAATGGAATACTAGGAGACCTTGATGGAGTACTTGTCTCCTTTGTAATCCTTGTCTCCCACCCCTCCAATATTTGCCTGGGGAGTTTGAGAAATTCCAGAAGTGGGAATCAACATAGTAGTCTGGAATACAGACTCTACATATGGCATCCAACAGGGACTAAATATATGGTTCAAAGGTTTGCATTATCTGAATAAAGTCCAGAAGAAGCACTTAGCAGATAGTAGCAAGAGAACCAGATTATACCCCAGAGCAGGAAGACTCTGGAGAAAATAAGAAGTTGATAAGTTACCTAAAGGTTGATTTTAAACAAAATCGAACCACCAAAAGTGAAAAAACAAGTATTTAACATTGATGAGTCAGTGGGAATAGACTCTGAGGCAGTGTCCCAGGGGATGAAGCTTCTTTCTTAGCAGGAGTCAGTATCAGCACCAGGAATAGGATGCAGAAAATCTGCTTGCTGTTCTTTTTGACCATGGCTGCCTACCTGACTGAGCTGTGTTCTCTGGTTGTGACCTGGACCCCTGGACCTGAGACCAGCTGTAGAAATCTCTCTTTGTTGATGCAGACCCTGATGCCTACTATGAATACAGAAAGTTTGACTTCTGAGCCTACAGTGGGGCACAACTTGTCCATTGCTTGGGCAGCAGAAGGCCATGAATTACATGCTTCCTGCGTTGAGAGCAAAAGTGTCACGTGCTGTTGGACAGTTTGTTATGGTGTTGGCTACTGTTCACAAGGTGGCAACTCCAGGTTGTACTGGTGTTAACTCCTTAGGTGATTTCAAATGCGCTCTCTCATTCTCTGCTGTTCCCACCCTCTGCAGAGGGAGGGAGGAGGAAGAAGGGAAATCTTCCTTTTTTGGAACTTCAAAACTCAAGCTTATGTCTCAAATGGAATGTAGCTTTGCTACAAGGACAAGACCTCTCCAAAAACTTATTTTAGAAATCAAGGTACCCCCATGCCTTCTTCCTGGTTTGCGGAGGAAGTGGAGAGATGGGCAATGACTATGTTTTTAATAGGTTATATAGATTGGGAAACTTTGTGGTTTAATTAGTTAAGAAAAAAAGGGGAAGAAGATTTTTTTTCTGGGATTGGGAAATTTGAATTTTGTCTTATGAAGTCTGTGCCTATGACTTATATTTCTGTTGACTGGTCTTAATTGGTTATGCATTTGAACATCTATAGGGTATTTTACATCTCTCTACTGCCCTGGAGAGGTGGGAGAAAGTCTCTGTATTCTGAGATCTGGTACTAGCCAAGGGTATCAATCTCAACTTGGTAAATATAATACAAGAGAATTGTTTTCTGTGTTTGTGTTAGTGTCTAAATTCCTATGTGTATGTAATTCAGATCTGAAATAGGTAAAGTTAAATGTTACTCCTTTTAGCTTGAATTTTGAATTTGATTGCTTTGAAAGTTTTTTGTTGACCAAAAGAGTTTGTAATCTTTGTTTGTAAGTTAGGGATAAAAGTATTTCAAGGAATTTGGGAATATTGTTTTTTTGCTATTGTTTAATTGACTTTTTTTATACTGTTTTTGAACTTTTGTTTACAACTTGTGTAGCATTAATTGTGTAATAATTTTGTTTCTAAAACAAGAAGGGGGATATGTTGGGAACCATTGTGTATGGGAATATTGTAAATTTTCTTCACCTGATGTCTTTGAACTTGTTCTACTAAGTGCCACAGGAATCAGATTATATTAGAGACAGGAAAGGTATTTAAGTACTGGTGTTTTGGTGAATAAAGGGAGCACATGGAGCACTTGGAGATCTTGATGGAGTACTTGTCTCCTTTGTAATCCTTGTCTCCCACTCCTCCAAAGCTCACCTGGGGAGATTGAAAGAGTCCAGAAGCAGGACTCAACATGGAATCTGGAATAGGGATTCTATAGTGTCTGCCTTCACTCAGCTCTTAAATGTAGCTCCAAGAAGGTGGAGGATACTCAGAATTTAATCCTTTACAATGGATTTAGCAAATAGGCCAAACCAGGTTTAGGATAAGCAATAGTTCAAAGCCCTTGATTTGTTTAAGGAGATATCTACCCAAGCATGTGAATATTTTCTCACATGTAATGGGAGAATGAGAACAATTTGTTTGATAGGCCAAGTTGACCGAACAGACACTATGGTGTCAGACACCAAAGATATTGCATCTCCAGCTATTAGCAGTCCTTCTGATTTTTATTATACCCTTGAACTTTGATGTCTTTAAGTTTGAAGAAAGAGTGAGGGTGAAAATTTTAGGCTGCTCTGACTCTCTTTAACCTAATTCATGAGTCAAGACATTACTCTCTGATGTCATTGGTCCTCTTCTAAATGAAGGACAGACAACCACATTATTGAGGGTTGTCTTGTTCTGTCAGCTTTGCCAATTTGCTGTATGTTAGGTAAAACCAGATTTTTTTTTATATTTGTGCTGTTCTCAGCATTACTGATATCTAGCAAGCATTCATAGTTGGTACATCATAATTATTTTATAATATTTTTTTCAAATTCTCTAATAAACCTATTAGTGTTCAGTTGCTTTTTAGTCACATATGACTGATTCTTCAAGGTCCTAGTTGAAGTCTTCTTGGCAAAGATACTGAAGGTGTTTGCTATTTCCTTCCCTAGCTCATGTAACAGATGAGGAAATTAAGGCAAATTGAATTGAGGAAATTAAGGCAAATTGAATTAAGTGATGTGCTTAGAGTTAGCAAGTGGCTGAAGTCAAATTTGAACCCCAAAATGAGTCTTTCTGACTCCAAATCAGGCATTCTATCCCACTATATCACCTAGAAGCTCACTTATTAATCAGGAAATAGTTTCTAATGTTACATATTTGTGTAGTTTCTTGTTCATCTTAGGTTGGTGGTTCTTGTCCTTCATTATCAAAGAAGACCAAAATGATATCACTATGTTTGAGATAAATTAGTCTCACACTGAGACTGATCATAACAATGTGAGCTCACAATGCTTTACCACAGGTTGGCACAAATAGTCCATGTAAACACCTTGTGTAGGTATTCTATATTTATTAATCTTGGGTATCACACCATTAACATATTTTTTTTGAAAATTCCAAAAAATTGCCCATAAATTGGGGAATGACTAAACAAGTTATGGTCCATGAATATTATGGAATACTATTGTTCTGTAAGAAACCATAAATGGTTGGACTCTAGAGAAGTATGGAATGAGTTACAAGATCTGATGCTGAAAGAAGGGACCAGAACCAAGAGAACAATGTACACATTAAGAAGATTGTGAGATGATGAACTTGATGGAAGCAGCTCTTCTCAGCAGTTCAGAGAGCTAGGACAACTGTATTAGACTGTCTATGGACAGTGCTATCCCCATCCAGAAGAAGGAAAACAAAAAAGAGACAAACAAAAATCAACCTTTCAGATTCTGTTGAATATTTTATAAAATTATCTCTTATGTATCTCTTTCCCTTAATCCTAATTCCTCATACTGGAAATGACTAATCTGTAAACATGTTTATCAGAAATATGTACGTACAATTTTAACCTGACTGTTCACCACTGTGGAGAGGGGGTTGGGAAGGGAGGTCAGAAGGAAATTTTGTAACTTAAAATTTTGTAACATAAAAATATACATGTGCATATGGATTAATTCTGAAAAAACTTTCATAACAAGTATTTGAAAAAATGAAATATCAATTTAAAAAAGAAAATTGCAATAAACATATCTTTGATGTGGGGACACAATTCAATCTATGATCCTATTAAGTTTTAAAGGAATAAGAAAAATCAGCCAGTGAGTTAAAAAATCCTTTCCTTAATTCCTAGCAGGAGTCTGAGATAGCTGTGTTGGTTAGAAGGTGAGATAAATTTTCACCTATCAGTCTTGGTATGTATAGTCTTAGTAGTTCAGTTTATTAATATCATCTTGTACTTTATTGCATACAATTTATTTTAGAATGTGCAGATGTATCCCATATTGCTCTTGACATTTCCTGCTCTACATTAGAGCAGATGAAGGTTCTTATTGATAATAATGTCAAGTTAACTAGTTAAAGGGTAAAGAAGAAGAAGCTATTTCTAACTATCTTCATGGGATAAGTGGTAGCACTTTCCATCCAATTATTGGTGAGCATAGGAGAATTTATGAGAGAACTCATTCTCATTTTGTTTTAAGTTATATATATATGTATATATATATACATATATATATATATATATAATGTATATATTTTATTCAACTAATCAATAAGCATTTGTTAATATCCTACTAAGTCAATATGTATGTCAAATAATTGTATGAAATCACACAAATGTGGAAGTCTCTAGAGGAATATGAATCATATAAATAAGATTTATGTATAATATAAAATAATTCTCATATTTTATGTTGATTCATGCAATTTGAAGGATTATCTACACACCCTTTTAAGGTAAAAATGTTTATCTTTAGGTAAAAACTTTTGGGGAACATTGACAATGTTCCATATGGTTATACTACCTAGCCCGTACCACCTTTCTTAGATTCAAATGATTAAATTTTGTTGAAATATTTAAATATATATATATATTTGTATTCATTTTTATATGGAAGAAGGAAAATGTATTTCATGGGTATTTAAAAGCTGCTTTTATGTTCCAATATTACTTTAAAACATTGATGAGTTTTCCATTTCTCTTCTAATTAAGGAAAGGGTACAGACATGGATCACTGCCCATGTGAGATAGCAGGTATGGCAAGAGCATGGTTGTAGCTCAGGGAAACCCAGAGCTCCACATTTGTTAGAGTAATAGAGAAAAATTATATATTATATATATTATTTTCCAGATAAAATAAAAACTGATTCAACATGCAGATGTTTGATTCTTTGATGTTTCAAAAGTCCTGGGTAAACAGATTTAACAGGCCTCAGCTGTGTTAAGTTAACTCAGGTAGTAGGAGGGTTTTATGACCTTATGAAGTTGAAAGAACAATTGAGTTTTTGTAGTAATTGCTCTGTGAGGATCCTTGCAAAACAGAGAGCAGTTTGAACTGATAGCTTGCCTTGCTTCAGCACCAGCTAAACCATAAGAAGTGTCTATAAGAAGAATTTCATCTCCCTTTTCTCCATCTCAGAAGTTGTCCGGGGAGATGAGTTGGGGTGAATCATTACATGTTCTCCTTTTTGAAAATTTAAGTCTGATAGCAGAGTCTGCAAGATTGGCTATTTTCCATGAGTTAGGTTGTGTTAAAAAAATTTCTCAGACTTTATTGAGAAACCAAAGATAGCTATAATTTGTGTTACTTTTATAGATAATTTATGACTTTTGCACTCAAATTAATAGCCCGTAAAAAAACTGAAAACAGCAGGGGTTAAGGCCGGTGCCTGAAGGGAGGGTTCTCTTTCCTAGCAGGAGGGGTGTGCACAGGACTGTGTGGGGTTTGAACAAGAGATTTCATGCCAAAATGCAAAGTTTCATTTGCACTAAGAGCTTTTGTTGCTTGAAGGATTAATCATCTGCCTCAGAGTTACACCCTGGCTAATCACATTCTTGCCAGAATATCTGAGAATTTTAATAATGAAAAATTGTGCATGTGTGGGTGTTTGTGTGTCTGTGTCTGTGTGCCTATGTGTGTCTGTGTGGTATAATTTCAAATTTTGTCCTTCTTTTAATGCATAGAAACAGTCTTAGAATTATTCATGTAAAATTCACATATTCAAGCAAAATATTTTAGCATATTTTAATAAAACAGTAATACTTGTGTAATTTCCATTTGGTCTATATATCTATTTTTTACATGCCCCTTCCCTGTCCTGGCTGCCTGCCTTTCATGGCTTTTAAACAGTTAACATCACCTGCTTCTGTTTGCAATGAAACCCCACAGGAAATGAGCAGCCAAGGTACAAGATGAAAAGAGAAAGTAATTTTCTAGGAGGGGAACAAGAGCAATTTTGTATTGTGAGGTGAAAGGGTAAATAACCAAAAGGTGTATGAGAGATCACACATGAAACTAGAAGCCAGAAAGTGAAAGGAAAAGAGCAAATGGGGAAAAGAAGAAAAGAGGAAGGTCAAAAGGAAAAATATGAAGAACCTCTAGGAGTAGAGACAAGAGAAAGTGGAAAAAAATTAAAGATAAATGACATATATTTAGTGTTCAAAGATCAAGTAATCTCATAGTGATAAAATGTTACACATAGGGAAAAAATTCACAAACCTAATTAGAATATTGTTTTAAGAATACCTCATTCCTGAAGAAGCAAATATATAAAAATATGTATTTCAGAATATGATGGTTTGCAAAGGTCCTTAAAGCGATCTGTATTATAGAAGAATTATATAAGAATTAAGAACTTTAATTTGGGGAAAATAATCTTTGTCTTTTTTACTAAAACGAACAATTAAAAAAAACTTGGCAATTTTAAATTTGTGATGATTTTTTTAAATAGTTTATGTTTTAGAATTACATGTAAAAAAATGGCTAGCTTTTTTTTAATTTGAGATCCGAATTCTTCTCTTCCCAAAAACCCAAATGAGAATGCAAGGAATTTGATATGCTATACATATACAGTAAGGTAAAAGAAAGAAGAGAAAAGAAAACAACAAAACAAAAAGAAAGTAAAAAAGAAGTACTGAGCTATATTCAGACTCCATTAGTTGTTCCCATATAGGTGGATAACATAACACTATAAGCCCTTTGGCATTGTCTTATATAATTGTATTGAGGAGGTTAGACATTGTTTATAGTTGACCAATGTACAAAATGGTTGTTACTGTGTTAATGTTTTCTTTGTTTTGCTCACTTCACTGTTTTTTTTCATCAGCTCATGTAAATATTTTGAGGTATTGCTAAAATAATTTATTATAGGCATAATAATATCCCATTATAATGATTCAGCACATTGTGTTAAACTATTCCTGGGGAGACAGCTATCTCCTCACTTTCCAATTCTTTGCTGCCACAAATAGATTTGCTATAAATATTATTATACAACTAGATCCTTTCACCTTTTTGTTTTGATCTCTTGGGGAAATAGACCTAGTAGTGATGATGGATCAATGGGAATGCATAAATTTATAGTCTTTTATATTAAGTTTCAAATTGTTCTCCACTGTGGTTGGATCAATTGAATCACTCTAGCATTAGTTTTACAATTTCCCCAGATCCTCTCCAAAATTTTTCCTTTTCATTTTCTATTATATAAACCAATAAGAAATGTGTTAGGTAATACCTCAAATTTGTTTTAAAAATTTATTTTTCTAATCAATAATAATTTAGAGCCTTTTTTTACTTTGCTATTTTTACTTGTTCTTTTACTTTTTACTTGGCTTTCATATCTATTTTATCATTTATTAATTGGGGAATTATTTATATTCTTATACATTTGATTGAACTCTCTACATATTTGAGAAATAAGACCTTCATTAGAGAAATTTGTTAGAAAGTCCCCCCTAGTTTTCTGTTTTCCTTTCAATATTGGCTACATTGGCTTTGTTATATAATGTTCTCTCTCTTATTTGATCATAAATTCTTGACTTATCCATAGATCTGAAATGTAAACTATTCCGTGGTCCCTTCATTTTGTTGTAGTATCACCATTTAAGTCTAAATCTTGTACCTATTTTGGCCTTATCTTGGAAAATGTTGTGAGTAACTGGTTTGTACCTAAGTTCTACCAAACCACTTTCTAGTTTTGCCAGCAGTCTTTCTTTAAAAGTTATTTCTTGTTCCTAAAGCTTGGACTTTTGGGTTTATCAAACAATAGATTATTATCATCATTGACTTCTATGTATTGTATATCTAATCTAATTCAATGTTCTACCCACTCTATTTCCTAGCCTGTACAGATTCTTTTAAGTGTTTATCACTTTGCAATATATTTTAAGATCTGATATGGCTCAGCTACCTCCCTTTATAATTTTTTAATTCATCCCCTTCATATTCTTCAGCTTTGTTCTCTCAGATAAATATTATTTTCTTCTAGCTTTATAACATAATTATTGGTAATTTGATTAATATTGTACTGAATTAGTAAATTAATTAAGGAGGATTTTCATTTTTATTATATGCATGAGCAATTAATTTTTCCTATAGTTTGAACCTGACTTATTTTGTGTGAAAAGTATTTGTAATTGTATTCATAAAGCTCCTGGATTCATCTTAGCAGGTAGATTTCCAAATATTTCAAATTGTCTCAGTCATTTTAAATGCAATTTCTGTATCTCTTATTGTTGCACTCATATTTTTTAACTATTTAAAATAACTATTTTCAGAAAGTGTTGATAGGTTTTACTAGACTCCCAAAAAAGTTCCATGATACAAAAGAGATTACATATTCTGAATTAAAGAAATGATTTGAGAAAGGACCCTTAAGTATTAAGCATCCCTATTATCCTTCAATGTTCACTTAAACTTCACTAACTGCTAGAAAGAAAAAACAGAAAATCTCAGAAAGTATGATATGAAAACTGTAAAATGAGATTCATTTTCCATGAATTCATTTTGCAAAGAACTTTTGAGGAAGTTACATCTTGTTAAAAATGTATTGCTTTTGGTCAAATGCTGTGACACAATTTCCTAAGTAGAAGAGGGAGATAATTCTTCAGAAAACATGAGAATGTTTTCTTCAGAAGAGAATTTAAGAAAGCCTTTGTATATGGAAATTTACTGAATTTGGGGATCGATTTTGTGAGAGAGAGAGACTGAATAAATTTTTTGATCCTACCTAAACTCCTCAAATATTGAAATTGTATTCCAGGACAGTTGCTAGAAAAGAAAACATGAAATTGAATATCTCATTTCCAGAAGTTTGAAGAGAAGAGAGAAGTTTATAGCTGCCTGCATAAAGTTAGAGGTGAAAAAAATAATACACTAAAAAGTATACTTTCTTAACTAGTGATTCCAAACTCAAATAAGACCACATTGGTATATTGGTATATATATATATATTAACTTCAAAAAGCCACAAAAAGCCACAAATTAACATTATTCATGTTGTATTTTTATGTATTTTGTTAAACATCTCCCAATAATATTTTGATTTTCTATAGGTCATATTTGTAAGTTTTGCAGGTTTCTTGTCCTATGCAGGAAATTTGACCCATCGATAAACTAAAGCATGTAGTTCAATGGCACATATTTGGTATATATATGTATATATATATATATATATATATATATATATATATATATATATATATTTATATATATATATATAAATATATATATATATATATATATATATATATATATATGTATTTGTGGATTACTAATAAATCATAGTCCAGTCAATCAACATGCATTGCACTGACTATTTTGAGAGAGGTAGTGGGAGCTCCAAA